>NC_053026.1:459009190-459209260 GCF_003073215.2 Triticum urartu | reverse complement strand
CTATTGCTTTCTTCATGACTTATACATGTTCTTATGACTATGAGATTATGCAACTCCCGAATACCGGAGGAACACTTTGTGTGCTACCAAACGTCACAACGTAACTGGGTGATTATAAAGGTGCTCTACAGGTGTCTCCGATGGTACTTGTGAGTTGGCATATATCAAGATCAGGATTTGTCACTCTGATTGTCGGAGAGGTATCTCTGGGCACTCTCGGTAATACACATCACTATAAGCCTTGCAAGCATGATAACAAATGAGTTAGTTACGGGGTGATGTATTACGGAACAAGTAAAGAGACTTGCCAGTAACAAATTGAACTAGGTATTGGATACCGACGATCGAATCTCGGGCAAGTAACATACTGATGACAAAGAGAACAACGTATAGTGTTGTGCGGTTTGACCGATAAAGATCTTTGTAGAATATGTAGGAACCAATATGAGCATCCAGGTTCCGCTATTGGTTATTGACCGGAGACGTGTCTCGGTCATGTCTACATAGTTCTCGAACCCGTAGGGTCCGCACGCTTAAAGTTCTGTGACGATCGGTTTTATGAGTTTATATGTTTTGATGTACCGAAGGTAGTTCGGAGTCCCGGATGCGATTGATATATTGGAAGCCTACATTTGGACATCGGAATAGTTCCGGGTGAAATCGGGATTTTACCGGAGTACCGGAGGGGTTACCGGAACCCCCTAAGGACTAATGGGCCTTGTTGGGCCATAAGGGAAAGAGAGAGGGGCCGGCCTAGGGCAGGCGGCGTGCCCCGTCCCCCCTGTCTGAATTGGACTAGGAGAAGGGGGGCGGCACTCCCCTTTCCTTCTCTTTCTCTCCCTGCCTTTCCCCCTCCTAGTAGGAGTAGGAAAGGAAGGACTCCTACTCCTACTAGGAGAAGGATTCCTCCTCCTAGGCGCGCCAACAAGGGCCGGCCGGCCTCCCCCTTGCTCCTTTATATACAGGGGCAGGGGGGCACCTCTAGACACACAAGTTGATCACAAAGATCTCTCCCAGCCGTGTGCGGTGCCCCCCTCCACCATAATCCACCTCGGTCATACTGTAGCGGTGTTTAGGGGAAGCCCTGCTATGGTAGCTTCATCAACATCGTCACCACGCCATCGTGCTGACGAAACTCTTCCCCAAGCTCTACTGGATCGCGAGTTCGCAGGACGTCACCGAGCTGAACGTCTGCTGGGTACGTGGACGGCACTTTCCCCTCTTGTTGCTATGCATCACCATGATCCTGCATGTCCGTAGGATTTTTTTTGAAATTACTACGTTCCCAACAGTGGTATCAGAGCCTGGTTTTATGCGTAGATGTTATATTCACGAGTAGAACAAAAGTGAGTTGTGGGCGATAAAATTCATAGTGCTTAGCAGCATGTCATACTTTGGTTCGGCGGTATTGTTGGATGAAGCAGACCGGACCAACATTACACGTACACTTACGCTAGACTGGTTCTTACCGACGTGCTTTGCACACAGGTGGCTAGCGGGTGTCAGTTTCTCCAACTTTAGTTGAACCGAGTGTGGCTACACCCGGTCCTTGAGAAGGTTAAAACAGCACCAACTTGACGAACTATCGTTGTGTTTTTGATGCGTAGGTAAGAATGGTTCTTGCTCAGCCCATAGCAGCCACGTAAAACATGCAACAACAAAGTAGAGGACGTCTAACTTGTTTTTGCAGGGCATGTTGTGATGTGATATGGTCAAGACATGATGCTATATTTTATTATATGAGATGATCATGTTTTGTAAACGGAGTTATCGGCAACTGGCAGGAGCCATATGGTTGTCGCTTTATTGTATGCAATGCAATCGCCCTGTAATTGCTTTACTTTATCACTAAGCGGTAGCGATAGTCATCGAAGCAATAGTTGGCGAGATGACAACGATGCTACGATGGAGATCAAGGTGTCGCGCCGGTGACGATGGTGATCATGACGGTGCTTCGAAGATGGAGATCACAAGCACAAGATGATGATGGCCATATCATATCACTTATATTGATTGCATGTGATGTTTATCCTTTATGCATCTTATTCTGCTTTGTTTGACGGTAGCATTGTAAGATGATCTCTCACTAAATTTCAAGATAAAAGTGTTCTCCCTGAGTATGCACCGTTGCCAAAGTTCGTCGTGCCGAGACACCACGTGATGATCGGGTGTGATAAGCTCTATGTCCATCTACAACGGGTGCAAGCCAGTTTTGCACACGCAGAATACTCGGGTTAAACTTGATGAGCCTAGCATATGCAGATATGGCCTCGGAACACTGAGACCGAAAGGTCGAGCGTGAATCATATAGTAGATATGATCAACATAGTGATGTTCACCATTGAAAACTACTCCATTTCACGTGATGATTGGTTATGGTTTAGTTGATATGGACCATGTGATCACTTAGATGATTAGAGGGATGTCTATCTAAGCGGGAGTTCTTAAGTAATATGATTAATTGAACTTAAATTTATCATGAACTTAGTACCTGATAGTATTTTGCTTATCTATGTTGTTGTAGATAGATGGCCCGTGTTGTTGTTCCGTTGAATTTTAACGCGTTCCTTGAGAAAGCAAAGTTGAAAGATGATGGTAGCAATTACACGGACTGGGTCCGTAACTTGAGGATTATCCTCATTGCTGCACAGAAGAATTACGTCCTGGAAGCACCGCTGGGTCCCAGGCCTGCTACAGATGCTGCTGACAACGTGAAGAATGTTTGGCAGAGTAAAGCTGATGACTACTCGGTAGTTCAGTGTGCCATGCTTTACGGCTTAGAACCGGGACTTCAACGACGTTTTGAACGTCATGGAGGATATGAGATGTTCCAGGAGTTGAAGTTAATATTGCAAGCAAATGCCCGGATTGAGAGATATGAAGTCTCCAATAAATTCTATAGCTGCAAGATGGAGGAGAATAGTTCTGTCAGTGAGCATATACTCAAAATGTCTAGGTATCATAATCACTTGATTCAACTGGAAGTTAATCTTCCTGTTGATAGTGTCATTGACAGAGTTCTTCAATCACTGCCACCAAGCTACAAAAGCTTCATGATGAACTATAATATGCAAGGGATGAATAAGACTATTCCCGAGCTCTTCTTGATGCTAAAGGCTGCGGAGGTAGAAATCAAGAAGGAGCATCAAGTGTTGATGGTCATCAAGACCACCAGTTTCAAGAAAAAGGGCAAAGGGAAGAATAAGGGGAACTTCAAGAAGAATGGCAAACAAGTTGCTGCTCAGGAGAAGAAACCCAAGTCTGGACCTAAGCCTGAGACTGAGTGCTTCTACTGCAAACAGACTGGTCACTGGAAGCGGAACTGCCCCAAGTTTTTGGCGGATAAGAAGGATGGCAAAGTGAACAAAGGTATATGTGATATACATGTTATTGATGTGTACCTTACCAGAGCTCGCAGTAGCACTTGGGTATTTGATACTGGTTCTGTTGCTAATATTTGCAACTCGAAGCAGGGACTACGGATTAAGCGAAGACTGGCTAAGGACGACGTGATGATGCGCGTGGGAAATGGTTCCAAAGTCGATGTGATCACTGTCGGCATGCTACCTCTACATCTACCTTCGGGATTAGTTTTAGACCTAAATAATTGTTATTTGGTGCAAGCGTTAAGCATGAACATTATATCTGGATCTTGTTTGATGCGAGACGGTTATTCATTTAAATCTAAGAATAATGGTTGTTCTATTTATATGAGTAATATCTTTTATGTTCATGCACCCTTAAAGAGTGTTCTATTCTTGTTGAATCTCGATAGTAGTGATACACATATTCATAATGTTGAAACCAAAAGATGCAGAGTTGATAATGATAGTGCAACTTATTTGTGGCACTACCGTTTGGGTCATATTGGTATAAAGCGCATGAAGAAACTCCATACTGATGGACTTTTGGAATCACTTGATTATGAATCACTTGGTACTTGCGAACCATGCCTTATGGGCAAGATGACTAAAACGCCATTCTCCAGAACTATGGAGCGAGCAACAGATTTGTTGGAAATCATACATACTGATGTATGTGGTCCGATGAATATTGAGGCTCGCGGCGGGTATCGTTATTTTCTCACCTTCACAGATGATTTGAGCAGATATGGGTATATCTACTTAATGAAACATAAGTCTGAAACATTTGAAAAGTTCAAAGAATTTCAGAGTGAAGTGGAAAATCATCGTAACAAGAAAATAAAGTTTCTGTGATCTGCTCATGGAGGAGAATATTTGAGTTACGAGTTTGGCCTACATTTGAAACAATGCGGAATAGTTTCGCAACTCACGCCACTTGGAACACCACAGCGTAATGGTGTGTCCGAACATCGTAATCGTACTTTACTAGATATGGTGCGATCTATGATGTCTCTTACGGATTTACCCCTATCATTTTGGGGTTATGCCTTAGAGACGGCTGCATTCACGTTAAATAGGGCACCATCAAAATCCGTTGAGACGACACCTTATGAACTATGGTTTGGCAAGAAACCAAAGTTGTCGTTTCTTAAAGTTTGGGGGTGCGATGCTTATGTGAAAAAGCTTCAACCTGATAAGCTCGAACCCAAATCGGATAAATGTGTCTTCATAGGGTATCCAAAGGAAATTATTGGGTACACCTTCTATCACAGATCCGAAGGCAAGATATTCGTTGCTAAGAATGGATCCTTTCTAGAGAAGGAGTTTCTCTCGAAAGAAGTGAGTGGGAGGAAAGTAGAACTTGATGAGGTAACTGTACCTGCTGGCTTATTGGAAAGTAGTTCATCATAGAAACCGGTTCCTGTGACATCTACACCAATTAGTGAGGAAGCTAATGATGATGACCATGAAACTTTAGATCAAGTTACTACCGAACCTCGTAGGTCAACCAGAGAAAGATCCGTGCCAGAGTGGTACGGTAATCCAGTTCTGGAGGTCATGTTACTTGACCATGACGAACCTACGAATTATGAAGAAGCGATGATGAGCCCAGATTCCGCAAAATGACTTGAGGCCATGAAGTCTGAGATGGAATCCATGTATGAGAACAAAGTGTGGACTTTGGTTGACTTGCCCGATGATCGACAAGCCATCGAGAACAAATGGATCTTCAAGAAGAAGACAGACACAAACGGTAATGTTACTGTCTACAAAGCTCGACTTGTTGCAAAAGGTTTTCGACAAGTTCAAGGAGTTGACTACGATGAGACCTTCTCACCCGTAGCGATGCTTAAGTCCGTCCGAATCATGTTAGCAATTGCCGCATTTTATGATTATGAAATTTGGCAAATGGATGTAAAGACTGCATTCCTGAATGGATTTCTGGAAGAAGAGTTGTATATGATGCAACCTGAAGGTTTTATCGATCCAAAGGGAGCTAACAAAGTGATCAAGCTCCAGGATCCATTTATGGACTGGTGCAAGCATCTCGGAGTTGGAATAAACGTTTTGATAGTGTGATCAAAGCATATGGTTTTATACAGACTTTTGGAGAAGCCTGTATTTACAAGAAAGTGAGTGGGAGTTCTGTAGCATTTCTAATATTATATGTGGATGACATATTGTTGATTGGAAATGATATAGAATTTCTGGACAACATAAAAGGATACTTGAATAAAAGTTTTTCAATGAAAGACCTCGGTGAAGCTGCTTATATATTGGGCATCAAGATCTATAGAGATGGATCAAGAAGCTTAATTGGACTTCCACAAAACACATACCTTGATAAAGTTTTGAAGAAGTTGAAAATGGATCAAGCTAAGAAAGGGTTCTTGCCTGTGTTACAAGATGTGAAGTTGAGTAAGACTCAATGCCCGACCACTGCAGAAGATAGAGAGAAAATGAAAAGTGTTCCCTATGCTTCAGCCATAGGCTCTATCATGTATGCAATGCTGTGTACCAGACCTGATGTGTGCCTTGCTATAAGTCTAGTAGGGAGGTACCAAAGTAATCCAGGAATGGATCATTGGACAGCGGTCAAGAACATCCTGAAGTACCTGAAAAGGACCAAGGATATGTTTCTCGTTTATGGAGGTGACAAAGAGCTCATCGTAAATGGTTACGTTGATGCAAGCTTTGACACTGATCCGGACGATTCTAAATCGCAAACCGGATACATGTTTATATTAAACGGTGGAGCTGTCAGTTGGAGCAGTTCAAAACAGAGCGTTGTGGCGGGATCTACATGTGAAGCGGAGTACATTACTGCTTTGGAAGCAGCGAATGAAGGAGTCTGGATGAAGGAGTTCATATCCGATCTAGGTGTCATACCTAGTGCATCGGGTCCAATGAAAATCTTTTGTGACAATACTGGTGCAATTGCCTTGGCAAAGGAATCCAGATTTCACAAGAGAACCAAGCACATCAAGAGACGCTTCAACTACATTCGGGATCAAGTCCAGATGGGAGACATAGAGATTTGCAAGATACATACGGATCTGAATGTTGCAGACCCATTAACTAAGCCTCTTCCACGAGCAAAACATGATCAGCACCAAGGCTCCATGGGTGTTAAAATCATTACTGTGTAATCTATATTATTGACTCTAGTGCAAGTGGGAGACTGAAGGAAATATGCCCTAGAGGCAATACTAAAGTTATTATTTATTTCCTTATTTCATGATAAATGTTTATTATTCATGCTAGAATTATATTAACCGGAAACATAATACATGTGTGAATACATAGACAAATATAGTGTCACTAGTATGCCTCTACTTGACTAGCTCATTGATCAAAGATGGTTAAGTTTCCTAACCATAGACATGAGTTGTTATTTGATCAATGGGATCACATCATTAGGAGAATGATGTGATTGACTTGACCCATTCCGTTAGCTTAGCACGTGATCGTTTGTTTACTGCTATTGCTTTCTTCATGACTTATACATGTTCTTATGACTATGAGATTATGCAACTCCCGAATACCGGAGGAACACTTTGTGTGCTACCAAACGTCACAACGTAATTGGGTGATTATAAAGGTGCTCTACAGGTGTCTCCGAAGGTACTTATTGAGTTGGCATAGATCAAGATTGAGATTTGTCACTCTGATTGTCGGAGAGGTATCTCTGGGCCCTCTCGGTAATGCACATCATAATAAGCCTTGCAAGCAATGCAACTAATGAGTTAGTTGCAGGATGATGTATTACGGAACGAGTAAAGAGACTTGCCGGTAACGAGATTGAACTAGGTATTGAGATACCGACGATCGAATCTCGGGCAAGTAACATACCGATGACAAAGGGAACAACGTATGTTGTTATGCGGTTTGACCGATAAAGATCTTCGTAGAATATGTGGGAGCCAATATGAGCATCCATGTTCCGCTATTGGTTATTGACCAGAGATGTGTCTCGGTCATGTTTACATAGTTCTCGAACCCGTAGGGTCCACACGCTTAACGTTCCGTGACGATTTGTATTATGAGTTATGTGGTTTGATGTACCGAAGGTAGTTCGGAGTCCCGAATGAGATCGGGGACATGACAAGGAGTCTCGAAATGGTCGAGACGTAAAGATCGATATATTGGACGACTATATTCGGACATCGAAAAGGTTCTGAGTGATTCGGGTATTTTTCGGAGTACAGGAGAGTTATGGAAATTCGTATTGGGCCTTAATGGGTCATATGAGAAAGGAGAGAAAGGCCCCAAAGGGTGGCCGCACCCCTCCCCATGGACTGGTCCGAATTGGACTAGGGAGGGGGGCGCCCCCTTCCTTCCTTCTCCTTCTCCCTTCCCTTTTTCCTATTCCATGTGGGAGGTGGAATCCTACTAGGACTAGGGAGTCCTAGTAGGACTCCACACTTGGGCGCGCCCTATGAGGGCTGGCCTCCTCCTCCCTCCATCCTTTATATATGTGGCTAGGGGGCACCCCATAGACACACAAGTTGATCTGTTGATCTCTCCCAGCCGTGTGCGGTGCCCCCCTCCGCCATATTCCACCTCGGTCATATCATAGCGGTGCTTAGGCGAAGCCCTGCGTCGGTAGCAACATCATCACCGTCATCACGCCGTCGTGCTGACAGAACTCTCCCGTGAAACTCTGCTGGATCGGAGTTCACGGGATGTCATCGAGCTGAACGTGTGCTGAACTCGGAGGTGTCGTACGTTCGGTACTTGGATTGGTCGGTTCGTGAAGACATACGACTACATCAACCGCGTTGTGCTAACGCTTCCGCTTACGGTCTACGAGGGTACGTAGACGACACTCTCCCCTCTCGTTGCTATCCATCACCATGATCTTGCGTATGCGTAGGATTATTTTTTGAAATTACTGCGTTCCCCAACACTAACATGGGAAGATTTGTTGAACCCGTTTTCAAGACCGAAGATCGAAGACGCAGAGCACTTCGAAAGAACCAATGACCGTTCCCAACTTGAAGACCGGTTCAGGGGGCTACTGATGGTGTCCTGGAGTAGGGGGTACTCACCACATCGTCTCACGACTAGGTGGGTCGGTATGAGGACCCCCATGGCGGTTCACTAATGAGCCACTTCGGGCAGCCCATGACTTGTACGAGGAAGATTCCACGAGACTTGGTGATCAAGACAAGGACTCCTCTCTCCACCGACGTATCTGACTAGGACTCTTGTTATCCTAGGCCTTTGGTACATTATATAAGCCGAGGCCAGGCTAGTCGTTATGGGGGATCCATCTATCCATACACCCATTCATACATTCATCATACCCCTAGGGTTAGACCACAACTTACGATCTCAAGGTAGATCAACTATGTACCTTGATACTTCCATAATATAAGTAAGAGCGGGATTTAGAGTTTTACCTCCATTGAGAGGGTCCGAACCTGGGTAAACTTTGTGTGTGTTCTCTCTTGTTACCCATCGATCTGGTCTAACAGCTCAGCCCCCCTACCCGAGATCTGCAGATTTTGACACCGACATTGATGCTTTCATTGAGAGCCTGTTGTGTGATCGCAAATGATTGATGGCTCTCTGCAGATTGACAACAGTCTTTTCTAGACAGCGGATTTGTGACAGTAACAATCGTGATCCCAACCCGTTATGCATCTTCATATTGATTTTCGGTGTGCGTAGGCGTGCATTTTTTATTTTTCTACTATGTTTCCTAACACGAGCATCTATCAGTTTTCGTGCTATCAATAGATCAGCGTATTCTTTTTCTGAATACCAAAACTTGCATCCTTCTTACACACAAACTTGAGCAAGCAATGAGGTACCGAAAATGCGCCGAATCTGGTGAGCACAAATGAATCAAGAAAAGCACATACCCCATTATTTTTACACTTGAAGAACACCCATCCGGGATGTTCCAGCATGGTGCAAATGCGGTGCACTACCTTCCGTGGGCAGTCATCACACTTTATGACTGACAATGATAACCGATGAGTTGTTGGGCAAGCGTCGAGCCCGGGCAATGGGCGGGCATATCTTTGCCCGCGAACCATCGACGAGATAGATCCAAGTGGCTAGAGGAGGAGTCAATACCTGCATGTGGCAAGGGCGTTGCCAGGGCTATTCTGTCCGCTACCCGGTCTATCCATGGCAAGCCTCGGCCGCCGCCGGCCTGATGCGCTGAATCCAATGCTTGGATGCTCCAAATCCGACGGCGAGTGCTCTGATTCCGATGGTCGACGGTGGCAGCTGCAGATATGCCCAGTGGCGGCCGGGGTGCACCGACGATGGGCAAGAGAGGTACAAATCCAGGTCGGTGGCTATGGTGGTGGGAAGGACACAAACGCGGCCCAAATTTGGGCCGTTTAGGCCGGGAATGGGTCAAAAGAGGATGAAAAACGGACGTTTGTTCATCTTCTACCGTGCATTGGCCCACTTTTGTGTCTGTTTATCCCCAAACCGGCCGAACCATTTGGGGTCATGCGTTGGAGTTTGTCCTAAGAGCATCTGCAGCCGTACTTGTCAAATCCTGCACCCTATGCGCCTGGGCGCGTCCGCGGACAATGAGTGGGTAGTCCTCAAATAGGCACATCCACAACTGTGTATCCCATATCCGGCACCCTACATCCATACAAAAGCATGGAACATAAACTTGTACTACGTCAATCATCAAAATGACAAATTTGGCAGAAAACGGACATACAAACAAATAGCAAACGAATATAATTTACATATAAACACCACCAAAAGTGAAGCATAGTTCAACCATCCGGCATATTCTACCTAGTTTTAGTACTAGGAGCTAGATTATATAAACCGGGATATGCCCGAGCTTCTCTACTTCCTCGTCGGCCCTTTGCCCTTCCGATAGCCGACGCTGTTGTAGGCATCAACGGTAGGAGGTGGGTCGTCGTTGGAGCCATCGTTGTCATCGCCGTCGTCGAAGGAGGAAGATGAGATGACGATGTATCCCTTGAAGCGCCAGACGATGCATGCGGTCCTGCTTCCGCTTGAGCTTTGTCGCCTCCACCGCACCACGCTTGGACTACTCAATGCCAAGTCGGAGCGCCTCGGCGTTGATCTCCCAGAGCCGTCACGTGTCTGTCTTTGCTATCATAAGTGACCGATGAACACCCACTGGAGGAGTCATTCCTCCCCGTTGGGAACCGCCGACATCACGTGACGGCGACGGTAGGAGGGCTGTGGGGCCGCGCCTGACACGGCCGCCATCTTCCTTGCCCTCTGCTTATCGCGGCGGGTGGCGTGCATCTCAGATTTTGGAGTGCGCATCCACGGCGTCGATGGAGCGGGCACTAGAACCCACAACTGCCCACGCAAAGCAGCGCATGAAGGGGGGTGCCGACGAACGAGAGACGCCGGTTGAGGTGCCCAGGCAGATCCGCGTGCGGGGAGGGATGGGCTAGCTCCGGCGTCGGAGCTGCAGCCGCGGGCGACATGCGACATCGCAGCAGAACCGGAGTTACCACCCATGTTTACCCGCAAGCGCTGCAGCACGATGTGGAGGGCTAGCTCGTCCTTGTCTCTGGTAGCATCATGGAGGAACGTGTCAAAATTGTCGTCGCCGAAGCCGTCGGAGTGGCTACTGGTGTTGGACATGGTCGCCGAAAATCGGAAGTTGACAGATTGGAGAAGATGGGAATGAAATGGACCGGAATGAAGTGATGCTTGAGTTCGATTCATATGGGGATTTTGCGGGGTCATGGTGGCGAAAGGTGGGCCGACCGGATGTGGCGGACAGGCCCGATATGAGGGGTGCCGGTCAGCCCGGGCATTTGAGGCTGGTTTGAGGCACTGAGGTTGGTCGTTTTTTTTATCGGTCAAATGACCATTTTGCCTACCTGGGTGTTTGAGGGGGGGAGGTGGGACACCCAGCTTTAGATGCTATAAGACGCCCTCGGACGCATCCTTGGGCAGTGACTGGTCGCAAATTATCCTTCACACAACTAGACATTTCAATTAGCAAAGCTCAAATCCATACAAAACACATGCAACGTACGAAAATGATTCAACTATATCGTGCAGCTATTATAACATGCCATCGGACTATCAAAAATTGGCATGTGCTATCTACTCCCTCCTTTCCCAAATATTTGTCTTTTTAGAGATTTCAAATGGACTACCACATAAGGATGTATATAGACATATTTTAGAGTGTAGATTCACTAATTTTACTCTGTGTGTAGTTATTTGTTGAAATCTCTAGAAAGACAAATATTTAGAAACAGCGGGAGTACATATTAGCAATGGAGAACATCATCCACGGCTGCCCTTGCCCTTCCCGGCGCCTTTGCCTTCTTTCCCACGAAAGTAGCGCTCGAAATCGCAAATTGGATCGAGCGAGATCTGCATGTCACCGGAGTTGCCCGACCCGTCGCTATCCTCCTACTCCTCTTTGGGAGGTAGTCCGACCATGATACAAACAACCCGATTTTGCTCTTAGATGAGGGTGCGTGTGTTCCACAGCTGCTGCTTCTTTAGGATGCGAACACGAACGGCTTCCTCCTGTATGCCAATGTGCGCCGCTACGCACAGGAGGCCACCATCACAGAGAATGAGGCCCTCGTCACCAAGGCCATGCAACATGTCCCGATGATTCTAGGGTTCAGCCGTGGCTGTGGCGAGCCAGCAATTATAGCTGCTACTGCCATGGTCACGGCGAGCACGGGCTCGTCAGCTACCCGTCCGCCACAGGCAGAGTCGTCGCACATCTCCACATGCCGCAGACGCCCGGCTGCCATCCACAACACGAACGCAAGCCACCCCTTCTCCACCTCACCGAAAGGGAGTGTGACCGCGCCAGCCACACCCACGCCCACGTCCTTCAACCTTAATGCCTTAGCTATGGCCGACAGGTCATCCATTAGGGGGCAAGGGAAACGGCCATGTGAGAACCACACTGGCAACCGTCCCGACGCCCGCCAACTATTCAACGAAATGCCGGCATCGACACAAGATGACCCGGCCAATGATTTTATCGTGGAGCACATCATTTTCGAGGGTGGCGAGGGTGGCTTGGGCTTCGATCCCGATGAGAGCCGAAGCCAAGACGACCGCGGCCACTTCACACAAGGCCAAGAGGGCATGACCGACACCTTCGCACAAGGCTAAGAGGGCATGGCCGACACTTTCACGTAGGCCACTAATTGCCGGAGGACTACGGCCAAGAGAGAGAAGATGAAGTGGACATCGAGCGAAAGCCTTTGTTTGCCGGTGAGCTCACTCATCAAGCCAATGCGCAAAAGAAAAGACGGCAAAGCATTCGGACGAAGGCATACACAAAGGATGAGGGCAAGCTCATTTGCAAATGTTGGAAGGATATTGGACAAGATCCCAACATTGGTGCCAAGCAAAAAGGATCAACCTTTTGGTTGAGAATTCATGCATAATTCCATGAACGCAAGAAGTTCGCACCCTACAAGTTTGAGAGCAAGCATGGTTGGATGTCCATCTCGAGCAAGCGTGGTTCAACGAGGTGGGGGTTTATCCAACAAGAGTGCAACATTTTTTGTGCGACCGAGAGCATCAAAGGCGTGATGCAACGACATTTGCTTTGCAAGGCATGATGACCCCAAAGGAAGCAAGGGAGGAGAAGAGTCAGCAAGAGAAAGAGGAGCAAATAAAGTCCTACATCGAGATACAAAAGAAGCTCGAGATCGAGGAGACCGTCCAAACGAAGAAGCTCGAGATTGAGAAGAGCATACAAAGACAAAAGCAAACAAGGTGAAGCTCGCGCTAATGACGAAGGAGGTGGAGATCATGGCGGTGGACTGGCCCAAGGTGTCCTAAGGAGAAGGGTTTGGTTCAAGAAGAAGCAAAAAGAGATGCTCGAATAGATGGTTGATCTATGGCTGAGAGCGTCATCTTCTTTGTATGCCTGCATCTGTGCCAGCATGAACCACGGCCGAAATCATGGCATGGTTGAACTATGTTTGTCTTTTTGCATGCTGGCAGCTCTACCGGCCGCTCACAAATGTGCTCGCATGAACTATGGTTTTTTTTACGGGCTTGTATGCCGGCCGCTGACACGAAATGTCGCCGTTAGCCTTTTTTAATAAAATTTCATTAGCAAAAATTTAGACGCGAACAAAAATTGCATCGGATGGCTAAGCGCACCAGTCATACGCAGTCGGAGCCGACTCAAACGGATAAAAGGCGCATAAAATCTGCGTCCGTTTGTGTCGACGAGTTGCCCTGGTCCACATAATTAATTCCATGTTTTTTAGCAATATTCCATGTTTTTATGGGCATGGACAGCCCGGCCCGACCCGACGCTGCTCCCGGGCCACGCCGGGTCTGGGCTCACTATTTTTGCGCTTTATTGAAGAGGCCCGAGGCCTGGCAGGCTTTTGTAGTGGCGGGCCGGGCTTGGATCTAAAAAGTAGGCCCGACGGCTGGGCCGGGCTTGGGCCTGAGTTTTCTATCTCGGGCTTGGTCAGGCCCGGCCCGCCAGGTATAGACGATGCGCTGGACGTATGTACACGAGGCAATATCACTTGATTTCTCAAAAAAAAAAGCGAGGCAATATCACTCGGCTGCACTCTTGATTAAGCCGAGGACGATACCGTCTTTATGCCCAGATTCTCCGCTGGCCTGCAGTACGGGGCAGGCCGCCCCCCAATGCGACCAGCGCCGCTGGAACAGACTGACCAAGACCATAGCCGTGATGTCATCTGACCACAAGGCTACGTCCGACGCTCCACGAGCCCGTCCGCACCGCGCCGCTCCCGCCAGTCCCATGCATGCACCCTTCTCACTCATCGCTGCGCCGGAAAAGCTACCCTGCCGTTTCCTGTGCCCAGCGGCGCCTGCCAATCTGCCACGCACCGTGTAGCCTTTGCCCGCCTGCTGGCCGCCCTATAACGAAGGCGACGTGTATATTATTGCAAAAACGAAAAAGAAAAGGAAAACAGAGAAAGAATCGACGCCAGGGGGAGAGGGTTATCCATACGCGAATCGAATCGAACGGCGCCGTTCGTCAAGCCGCGAGTCTGGCCGCGCACTGTCGCGCAAAGGACGGATGGGACGGGTGAGACGATGTGCGCCTGGGGCTGTGTGTGCGAGTCAGGGCCGGGCCGGCGGGCGGGTCCCCCGACGGAGGCCGGAGCAGAGGTGCCGTGTCGCGGCGATGGGAGCAGGTCGGGCCGTGCCGCACGTGGCGGGAAGACGTGTGTGGCGCCGCGCGGCGGGCGGTTCTTGACCGGATCCGTGGCCGGCGCGGCGTCCAGCCAGTGCGGCTGGGCCCACATCGCTTGGATCCTACTGCCCCGTCCACATTGGCCCAATAGTACGCGGGCGTAAGTGCCTCCCCCCTTCTGGAAGCGGGAAACACGGAGCCTGTATCGCGAGCTCGTGAAATTTCTCAGCTGGACAAATATTTGCCACTGGTACGACTCTCAGTTTTGCATCATACCGGGGCTAGAGTCAGCAAATGAACAAGGAGCGGCAAACTCCAAGATCTAAGCACAACCTAACGGAAAATAAGACCCTAATATTTGGGGAACGTTCCCCACAGGGAGGTCCCGTTCCAGCAAACGAATCATTTGCTAAAGGAACCTTCGTTGTACGTATCTGGGCCTCAATTGGGCCAAAAAAGACCATTCGTATTAACACTCTTTTTTTTTTGCGTTGTAACACACAACTAACCCAAAAAAACTCAAAGAAAAAACATGTATAGAAAAAAAAATTGCTAGTTGCCATGTGAACAAAACATTTTAAATAAAAATGCCATCATATAAAATCATACATGGCAAAATTGCATATTAATTTAAAAGTGAGTACATAAATTTGCCATGGCACAAAAACATAAAAAAAGAAAAAAATGCATTGCTAACTTTGTCGTGGTTCTATAATTTGAGTTGTCATGATAACAAAATTTTGGCTGCCATGGCAAGCAAGTTTTTTTAGTTTTATGATGATAATGATTCAATTTTCAAAATTGTTAAGAAACAAAAGGGATATTGCCATGATCTAGACAGATAAAAATGCCATTAAATTAGAAAACAAATCCATGATAAAAAATATTAAAATTGTCGTCTTGTCTATTTTCTTTGTCAAAAAAACGTACAGAAAGGAAATTTCGACATTCAATAACTAATATAACCATGCCATTAAAAATATTAGCATGCTATAGATAAAAAATGTCATGCCCTTAATAATAAAATTTTTATGCTCTTAATAATTACAGTGACATGAAACAAAATATTAAAATTGCAATATCCCCTATTTTCTTTGTCAAAACAAAAATAATACAAAGAAAACTGTCGTGATTCGAAAATAAAATTTTTGATGCCATTTAAAATGAATTTACCATGCTCTTAAGAATAAAAAATGTCATGCTGTAAATAATAAAAATGTCATTCTGTAAATATTTGTCCTGGATATAATCCTGATAATACTACGCGAGTGTGGATGTAGAGGCAATCATATCTATCGACCAACACGGTGGGAGTACGGACAAGGAATTATACAGATTCAAACCCTCTTCAGTGGAGGTAATACCCTACTTGTGTGTGGCGTTCTTGTTCTTGGTGTAGGTTACAATGTGAGAGAGTTCAACCCTCAGCCTAATGCCCAACACCCAGCTTATATAGAGTGCACTAGGAAGGGGTGTTGTAACGGGCTCGTATAAATGGTTGATGGCCACATGCACGGGTGACTTTTCGTGGCTATTAATATTGTTAACTATCGTATTTAACTAGATTATGCCATCATTGAGTAAAGGTGATAATGAATGCATCATGGGGGTCACGGTATCCTAGGTTGTGACCAACTGTAGGTCGTCCAGCTGCCTTTGTGAAAGGATCAATATGGTTGACTAGGAGGGGGGTGAATAGGTAACTACCAATTTTTAGCCTTTCTTAACAAATTAAGAATAACAACAAATAGGTTGTCTAGAAATACAACTAGGTGAGCAACCTATATGATGCTAACAACACAAGCAAGTAAAGGATACAACGCAACAGTAACTTGCACAAAGTAAAGCTAAGAAATAACCACAAGTGGAGCCGGTGGAGGCGACGATGTGTTACCGAAGTTACTTCCTTTTCAGGGGAAGTACGTCTTTGTTAGAGAGGTGTGGAGGCATAATGCTCCCCAAGAAGCCACTAGGGCCACCATATTCTCCTCATGCCCTCGCAAATTGCAAGATGTCATGATTCCACTAGTGGTGCCCTTGAAGGCGACGACTGAATCTTTACAAACAAGGTTGGGGCAATCTCCACAACAAGCTTGGAGGCTCCCAACAACACCATGGAGCTTCACCACAATGGAATGTGGCTCCAAGGTGACCTCAACCGTCTAGGTTACTTAACCACCCAAGAGTAACAAGATCCGGAAGGGATTAGTGGGGGGAATCAAATCTCTCGGAAGTGTAGATCGAGGCCTTCTCAACCAATCCCTAGAAAATCAACAAGTTTGATTGGCTAGGGAGAGAGATCGGGCGAAAATGAGTTTGAAGCAACAATGGAGTTTGGGGGAGGAAGAGGTGAGTCTTCTTGGAGAAGAAGGCCCCCTTATATAGTGGGGGAAAAGATCCAACCGTTATCCCCATGCATAGCCCGCACCGCGCGGTACTACCGCTCAACCGAGCGGTACTACTGTGGGCTGCAACGGGCGGTAATACCACTCAGGCGAGCGGTACTATCATTGACCGCAGTGGCATTGCCGCTTGCCCCAGCGGTACTACCGTTGGGGTCAGAGCACACAGGGGAGAGATGGAGAGAAGGAAGCCATGAGAGGTAGTGGCAGCCCTACTCCCATCGCTCGCCTAGCCATCCCTCTACTCACCCACACCTGCTGTTATTCTCCGGCGATAACAGACGAACCAGTAAATCCTCGTACTTCCCTCAGCGTGGGAAACAACTACGGAGTCTTCACTGGCTCCGTGTCGTTCCCTTCCTAGGCCTCGCCGTCGTCCACCGCCCTGGTGTTCTCGGCACAGCATGGTCAACGTGGTCAACAAACGACATCCATCGGAAGAGGACTATACGTGGAAAGGCTGACAGCTGGGTCCACGGCCGCACGCAAGGAAGTGCCTCCTTATCACGCGCAAAATAATGATTCCTCCACCTGACAGCTGGGACCCACCGGAAGGGCCTCTGTATTTCCTGAAAAAAAGTTCCCCCCGCTGACAGCTCGGACCCACCAGCTATATCTTTGCACGCAAGGAAGTGCCTCCTTATTACGCGCAAAAAAATGAACAATCCACCTATTAGCTGGGACCCACCATAGTGGGAGGCTGACTTGTGGGCCTACTAAGTTGACGTGGACGGGGGGCTTTGTCAACTTAGTCAATATGAACGATTCTAGCTCCAGTGACCGTACGATGTCCATCCAACGGCCGCAGTGCTTCTTCAACCTCTGGTCTTCTTGCTCCAGCCGCCCAAACCAACGTCGGTCGTGCCGCCTGCTCTTGCATATGCTAGGCTCATCAAGTTTAACCTGAGTATTTTGATCATGCAAAATAGGCTTGCATCTGTTGTATGTGAACGTAGAGCTTATCACACCCGATCATCACGTGATGTCTCGGCACGATGAACTGTAGCAATGGTGCATACCCAGGGAGAACACTTATACCTTGAAATTTAGTGAGAGATCGTCTTATAATGCTACTGCCGTACTAAGCAAAATAAGATGCATAAAGGATAAACATCACATGCAATCAATATAAGTGATATGATATGGCCATCATTATCTTGTGCCTTTGATCTCCATCTCCAAAGCACCGCCATGATCACCATTGTCACCGGCTTGACACCTTGATCTCCATCGTAGCATCACTGTCGTCTCGCCAACTATTGCTTCCACGACCATCGCTACTGCTTAGTGATAAAGTAAAGCAATTACATGGCAATAGCATTTCATACAATAAAGCGACAACCATATGGCTCCTGCTAGTTGCCGATAACCGTGTTACAAAACATGATCATCTCATACAACAATTTATATAATCACGTCATGACCATTGTCGACGTCCTGGGAACGGGGGTACCCAGACTTGCCTACTTGCGGCCCACGGCGTGGCTCCACCAGTGGCTTGGTATGGCCAATCTTCATCAACCAACACTCAAGACCCTCGTGAGGGGCCAAGCCTCGCGAGGCGGACGACACAAGACCTCCTCAGGGGCAGCCTCACTAGGCTGGCTCGTGAGGAGCGGAGAGATCAAGGCGAGGGACACCTCGTGAGGTTCCCGTGACGTGAGCCATGACGACCAAGGCCACGCGGGCGCCAGCGGGCGTAGAGTGCCAGTTTCCTCTTTGGTGCTAAAGAGGCAGGCGCAGGCGAGGAGTCCCGAGGTGTCAGGCAAAGGTTTCCCTATCGGTGCAACGAGACCAAGACCAGCGGGATGGCAAGATGGAGGTCACCACGGAGCCCACGACGGCGTCACCACCAGAGCCTTTGGCAGGCGAAGACCATCTTTTGTCAGGATAACTTGTACTCGTTGCCCCCCTTTGAATTGGCCGTTGTGGGATCCCTTTCCGCCTAATATTTGGGGAGAGGACCCGGGCCTCTATAAATTGGGCTAGCCACCACCGTAGCCAGGGATCGGCTCATCCAAAGGCTCATCCAGAGGACAGACCATTCAGATCATCCCCAACCACACAAGCTCATCAAGCTCAAGAACACCTCTCCTCAGGAGGTTGTTCTTCCCTTGTACTTGTTCACCCTCATCCTACAAGGCAATCCACCACACCACACTGGAGTAGAGTATTACACCGCAACAGTGGCCTGAACCAATATAAACTCTTGTGTCCCTGGTTCTTTGGGTTCGGCGACCTAGGCTTTGAGATCGTTGCGATAGTGTGAGCTAGGGGGGAGAGATCTTCGTGCGCACCCCAGTGTTTGAACCTCAAGGGTTTGCCGGAACCGGTAATCCGACATTTGGCGCGCCAGATAGGGGTGCGCCGGAGTTCCATCCCTCCGTCGGCTCCGCCTCTCCGACCGGTCCCCATGGTAGGCGCGGCTCCTCCGACTGGATCGGCGAGCGACCCCGATGGTGCCAGGGGGCTCAGGGCCTTCGCCCCCGCCTTACGGCGGGTGCAGTGGCCGCGCAAGTTCATGCCGGAGATGCCGCCCCGCTACGATGGCGTGGCGGATGTGTCGACCTTCCTGTTGGCATATGAGGAGGCCGTCTTGGAAGCTGGGGGCGACGACAAGGTCCTGGCCAACTGGTTCCCCATGGCCCTCGCTAGTGCGCCGCGCGCCTGGCTGCTCAACCTGCCGGGATCTTCTATAGCTTCTTGGGAGGATCTACGCGGCCTTTTTGTCACGCGTTTCGTGGAACCTGCACCTGTCGCCGTCGCGGCCCTCCTCGGCGGCTCGCAAGCGCCACCCTCGGACCGTCAAACCAAGCAGTTCTTTCGCCAGATCGGTGCCCCCTCTATGCAATGGGGAGCCCCTCCAGGATGGGCGGCGCCCAAGGCCGACCTCACCTTCGACTCAGGGGATTACCCCGCTAGCACGGCCGGCTCGGGTGCACTCCCGATGCTGTGCACGCCCACCATCTGCCACGTCGCCATGACCAAGACCCTCATCGATGGCGGAGTGGGCCTCAACGTGCTCTCTGTGGAAGCTTTCGGTTTGCTTCATGTGTCGTACGGCCGGCTCCGCCCCACCAAGCCTTTCTCCGGAGTTGGCAGCGGGTCCACCAGCCCCTTGGGGTAGATACGCCTCCCGGTCACCTTCGGTACCTGAGACAACTACCGCACCGAGCTCATTGACTTCGACTTCGCCTACATCGGCCTCCCGTACAACGCCATCCTCGGGTACCCTGCTTTGGCTCAGTTCATGGCAGCGACCCATCCGGCCTACAACCTCATGAAGATGCTGGGCAGCAGCGGCGCCCTCACCGTGGCCAGAGACACCAAGGAAGCTTTGGCGGCCCTCAAGCTTACCTTCAGGGCCGCAGCGGCAGCGCGCCTGGCCGGCGAAGCCACCCCAGGGACCAAGGAGGCCGCACCGGCAAAGAAGAAGCAACTGTTCACTCAAGACCGGGCCGAAACGAAGCAAGTGCCGGTCGAGGAAGATGGATCCTCGGGAGCCACCTTCACCATAGGCGTCGGCCTCAACCCAGGTCAAGAGGAGGCATTGGTGAAGTTCTTGCGCACAAACAAGGAGGTATTTACCTGGGAACCCAAGCAGCTAGTAGGGGTCCCGAAACGAAGCAAGTGCCGGTCGAGGAAGATGGATCCTCGGGAGCCACCTTCACCATAGGCGTCGGCCTCAACCCAGGTCAAGAGGAGGCATTGGTGAAGTTCTTGCGCACAAACAAGGAGGTATTTACCTGGGAACCCAAGCAGCTGGTAGGGGTCCCAAGGGGGGTAATCGAGCATCACTTGAGTGTGTGCCCCAATGTGCGCCCTGTGAAGCATAAGGCGCTGCGACAGTCCACAGAGAAGCAATCCTTCATCGTCCAGGAAACTCGCAAGATGGAGGCGGCAGGTGTCATTCGTGAGGTCCGGTACCCGGAGTGGCTGGCGAACCCCGTCGTCGTACCAAAGAAAGGCGGGAAGGAACACATGTGCGTCGATTTCACCAACCTCAACAAGGCTTGTCCCCAAGACCCGTTCCCGCTTCCGCGTATCGACCAGATCGTCGACTCCACTGCCAAGTGCGACCTGCTGTGCTTCCTGGATGCGTTCTCGGGCTACCACTAGATCAAGATGGCAGTGGAGGATGTGGAGAAGACCGCCTTCCTGACCCCGTGCGGGGTGTACTGCTACACCTGCATGTCGTTCGGACTGTGCAACGCTGGGGCGACCTTCCAGCGACTGATGCACATCGCCCTGGGTCAGCAGCTCGGCAGAAACGCAGAAGCCTACGTCAACGACATCGTGGTTAAAACTCGGGAGGCGAGAACCCTGATTCAGGACCTAGAGGAGACCTTCGCTAGCCTACGCCGGGTGGATTTGTGGCTCAACCCGAAGAAGTGCGTGATCGGTGTCCCCTCCGGCAAGCTACTGGGTTTCCTCCTTTCTCACAGAGGGATCGAGGCTAACCCCGAGAAGGTCAAGGCAATAGAAGACATGAGACCACCGCAAACCCTTAGGGAAATGCAGAAACTTGCAGGCTGCATGACCTCGCTGGGGCACTTCATCTCCAAGATGGGGGAGCGCGCTCTGCCGTTTTTCAAGCTGATGAAGAAGAAAGGCCCATACGAATGGACCCTAGAGGCAGATCTGGCGTTTCAAGACCTCAAGAGATACCTAACCATCCCACCAGTGATGGTGGCACCTTGCCCCCTTGAGCCTATGGTGCTCTATTTGGCTGCTACGCCTCACTCCGCCAGCGCGGCATTTGTGGCGATTCGAGAGGAGCGCCGGGCCAAGGACCCGCAGCGCAATACCACGCCCTCAGCAGGAATGATGCAGTCACAAGACGACGCCGCTAAGGCCAAGACGATCACACCCCACAAGACGGCGTTCAAGGGCCCGTGAAGGTCCAGATGGGTAACCAGGCTCCTGAGGTCCCCCCACCTCCGGAGGCACCACAACCTCCTGAGGATACAGGCTCCATTGATGCTCCCACCCTCGTCGAGCACCCATTATACTTTGTCAGCACCGTGCTATGGGACGCAAGAGCACGGTACCCCATGCCGCAGAAGCTCTCTTACTCGCGCTTTTGGTGGCCTCACGCAAGCTATGCCACTACTTCCAAGGCCACCCAATCAAGGTCGTCTCAGCCTACCCCTGGAGAGGGTGCTCCGGAGCCCCAAAGTCGTGGGGAGAGTCGCAGAATGGAACATTGAACTGAAAACATTTCAGTTGGAGTTCAGCACGACCATGGTTATCAAGGGAGTTGTGCTTGCCGACTTTGTTGCGGAATGGACCGACGCTCCTGAGCCCGAAGCGGGCGAGAGCCGGTCCCTCTCGCCGGGAGATGAAGCACCGGATGGCTGGGTCATGTACTTTGATGGTGCCTTCGCACGACAAGGCACAGGGGCTGGGGCTGTGCTCATCTCGCCCACCCAAGACAAGCTATATTATGCCGTGCAACCCTGCTTCCAGCGGAGTGAGAAGGCCTCCAACAACATCGCAGAGCACGAGGGGTTGATCGCTGGCCTCAAAGCTGCCGCAAGCTTGGGAGTGAAGCATCTCACCATCAAGGGTGACTTACAGCTCCTCGTCAACTTCTCCAACAAGGTGTACGAACCAAGGGACGAGCACATGGAAGCATACCTCACGGAAGTGCGCAAGATGGAGAAGCAATTCCAAGGCCTAGAGCTACAGCATGTTCCGCGCGGCACCAACAAGGAGGCTGGCGAAATCGCCAAGAAGGCGTCGAGGCGGCTACCCCAAGAACCTGGTGTCTTCGAAGAGCGACTCTTCAAGCCTTCGGCGAGCCCTACAGCTGCAGAGACTACATCACCTCGAGAAGAACTTCCTCAACCACCAGCCTCGGGAGCCCCCGCTTGCGGCCCGACCTCAGGAGCACGTCTGCTCCTGGTGCTCGAGCCTCAGGACGGGTGCTGTACTGAGGAATTCAAGGCATATCTGATGCATGGGATGCTACCGGAGAAGGAGGAGGACGCGGAGCGCGTGGCCCGATAGGCTACGACATACTGCATCCAGGACGGTCGGCTGTACAGAAAACGACCAAATGATGTTTCCTTGCGATGCATCTCTAGGGAGCAGGGGAACGAGTTGCTGGCTAACATACACGGTGGAGACTACGGGTATCACTCATCATCGCATACCCTGGTTGGCAAGGCGTTCCGCAGCGGGTACTACTGGCCCACGTCACTCAGTGACGCGGCCGAGCTGGTAAGGTCCTATGAAGCCTGCCAGTTCCATGCCAAGCAAATCCACCAGCCGGCTCAGGGCCTCCAGACTATCCCGCTTTCGTGGCCCTTCATGGTCTGGGGGTTGGACATGCTGGGCCCGTTCCCATGGGCGCCTGGGGGTTACTTCTACCTCTATGTCGCTATCGACAAGTTCACGGGCAGAGGTTGAAGCCGTCCGCACCATCCCAGCTGGGTCAGCAGTTAGGTTCATCAAAGGCCTCGTAAGCCGGTTCGGGGTCCCTAACCGCATCATCACCGACAACAGCTCACAGTTCACTAGCAATCTCTTCAAGACCTATTGTGCTAACCTTGGAACACAGGTTTGCTACGCTTCGGTGGCACACCCCAGGAGCAACGGCCAAGCTGAGCACGCCAACGCCGAGGGCCTGAGAGGCCTCAAGACCCGGACCTTCAAGAAGAAGCTCAAGGCCTGCAGCAGGGGGTGGCACGACGAGCTCTAGTCTGTGATGTGGTCCATCCGCACCACCGCCACCAAGCCAACAGGCGAGACCCCATTCTTCCCCGTCTACGGAGCAGAAGCGGTTCTCCCTCATGAGGTCAGGTATCGCTCCGCGCGGGTCCTGGTGTTCAATGAGACGTAGCAGGACGCCATGCGGGGGATGGACCTCGTGCAAGGGGAGGAACGTCGCCGCGAAGCCTCGCTCCGAGCAACAAGATACCAGCAGGCGCTGCAACGTACCACTGTCACAACGTCTGCTCCAGGACGCTTGAGGTGGGTGATCTCGTCCTGAGGCGGGTGCTCTCTAGGTAAGGGCTGCATAAGCTCTCACCCATGTGGGAGGGCCCGTTTAGGATTGCCCGTGTCTTCAGGCCTGGCGCCACACGCCTGGAGACGCAGGACGGGGTCCCCATCCAGAATGCCTGGAACATCCAACACCTCCGGAAGTTCTACCCATGAAGCAAGGCCGAGTGCCTGTGAAGGTCTCCGCTCATGACATTCTTACATAATAATGAGTGGGGTTGTACACGCCCCGGAGTCTCAGGAGTGCCGCCCTCGGGCCTCGGGGGCTCCCTCCCACGTCCTAGTGGCAGCACTTAGCTCCGCGCTAGTGAGAAGACTAGACTAGGTGCCAGACGCGGCTGTTCATTTGCTTTCTGTAGTTGGCTTGCCTCTTTCCCTTTAATGAAATTTGGGGTTCCAGCGTTTCTCGGTGGCTTGCCTCTTCTTTCTGTTTCTTCTCTCGATTCTTTGTTTTTCGCCAGGGAGGGCGGCAGTTGCCTGACGCTCTCCCTCGCACGCCCCGCGAGGGGGGCTAGACAAGTAGTATGCGGATGCGCACTCCCCTGGTCCCCGCGAGGAGTTCTCGTCTGAGCTTTTGAGCGGTGCATCCCCCTTCAGTTCATGCCCCACGGGTACCACGACGCGGTGCATCTGGCCCTAACCAGCCCATACCCGAGGCCTCGCACAGGAAGGAGTAAAGATTTCTTAACAAGTTTTTGCAGCTTCGCGATGCAGCCTCGCGACATTACCCAAATCAACAGTGGGGAAGCCCCACCAGGTGCCCGGAGACGCGCGCCCTCGTGAGGTCAAATCTACCCCGAATGCATCGAGCTAAGTTACCCCCTACACTCGTATAAGGCATAGATCTCGCAACACAACCCAAAAACAATAAACGCACCATAAAAGCAACATAAGCACCGCGGTTCATTACACGCCCTCGCAGGGCCCTAAATTTGTTTCTGGCAATGCAGGAGAAAGGGAAAGAGAAGACAAGCAAAAGCGGCTCCTATGACGCGGCTACTCACGAGGGGCGGGCCCCAGACTCAGCCAGAGCCTTCCTTGCATTTCACCGGGGCGTGATGATGAGATGACCCGCCACCATCCTCGAAGCGGGCCCGACGGCGTGGCGGCTGGTCATAGCCGCCGCTACTGGAGCTTTCTCCGGAGGAGGAGCTGTCGTAGCTAGGCGAACCGCTGTCGCCACCGCGGGCAAGGTCACCCTCGTGCTCGGCGCGGCCGTCGCCAAGGCCAAGCACCTCGCCACCGCCGCCGTCGTCTTCAGGGCAGCATCCGGCGTGGCGACCGTCTTGTTGGGGAACATAGTAATTTCAAACAATTCCTACGCACACACAGGATCATGGTGATGCATAGCAACGAGAGGGGAGAGTGTGTCCACGTACCCTTGTAGACCGAAAGCGGAAGCGTTAGCACAACGCGGTTGATGTAGTCGTACGTCTTCACGATCCGACCGATCCAAGTACTGAACGCACGACACCTCCGAGTTCTGCACACGTTCAGCTCGATGACATCCCACGAACTCCGATCCAGCAGAGCTTCACGGGATAGTTCCGTCAGCACGACGGCGTGATGACGGTGATGATGATGCTACCTACGCAGGGCTTCGCCTAAGCACCGCTACGATATCATCGAGGTGGATTATGGTGGAGGGGGGCACCGCACACGGCTGGGAGAGATCAACAGATCAACTTGTGTGTTCTAGGGTGCTCCCTGCCCCCGTATATAAAGGAGCCAGGGGGGAGGCTGGCCGGCCCCTGTAGGGTGCGCCAGGAGGAGGAGGAAAGGAAGGGGAAAGAGGAGAAGGAAGGAGAGGGAGGAAAAGGGGGAAAGGGGGGCCGCCCCCTAGTCCAATTCGGTTTGGGCTAGGGGGCCGCACGCCCTGCCTCCTCACTTCCACCACTTGGCCCATGAGGCCCATTACTTCTTCCTCGTATTCCCGTAACTCCTCGGTACTCCGAAAAATACCCGAATCACCCGGAACCTTTCCGATGTTCGAATATAGTCGTCCAATATATTGATCTTTATGTCTCGACCATTTCGAGACTCCTCTTCATGTCCCCGATCTCATCCGGAACTCCGAACTACCTTCGGTACATCAAATGGCATAAACTCATACTCCGAACTACCTTCGGTACATCAAATGGCATAAACTCATAATACCGATCGTCAGCAAACTTTAAACGTACAGACCCTACGGGTTCGAGAACTATGTAGACATGACCGAGACACATCGCCGGTCAATAACAAATAGCGGAACCTAGATGCTCATATTGGTTCTTACATATTCTACGAAGATCTTTATCGGTCAAACCGCATAACAACATACGTTGTTCCCTTTGTCATTGGTATGTTACTTGCCCGAGATTCAGTCGTCGGTATCTCAATACCTAGTTCAATATCATTACCGGCAAGTCTCTTTACTCATTTCCGTAATGCATCATCCCGCAACTAACTCATTAGTTGCATTGCTTGTAAGGCTTATAGTGATGTGCATTACCGAGAGGGCCCAGAGATACCTCTCCGACAATCGGAGTGACAAATTATAATCTCGACCTATGCCAACTCAACAAGTACCATCAGAGACACCTGTAGAGAACCTTAATAATCACCCAGTTACGTTGTGATGTTTGGTAGCACACAAAGTGTTCCTCCGGTAATCAGGAGTTGCATAATCTCATAGTCATAGGAACATGTGTAAGTCATGAAGAAAGCAATATCAGTAAACTAAAACGATCAAGTGCTAAGCTAATAGAATGGATCAAGTCAATCACATCATTCTCCTAATGATGTGATCCCGTTTAACAAATGACAACTCATGTCTATGGTTAGGAAACATAACCATCTTTGACCAACGAGCTAGTCAAGTAGAGGCATACTAGTGACATTCTGCTTGTCTATGTATTCACACATGTATTATGTTTCCGGTTAATACAACTCTAGCATGAATAATAAACATTTATCATGATATAAGGAAATAAATAATAACTTTATTATTGCCTCTAGGGCATATTTCCTTCAGTCTCCCACTTGCACTAGTGTGTCAATAATCTAGTTCACATCTTTATGTTGATTAGTCACATCTCCATGTGACTTAATACCCAAGGGTTTTTACTAGAGTAATAATCTAAGTTCACATCTCTATGTGATTAATACCCAAAGAGTAATCATGTTTTGCTTGTGAGAGAAGTTTAGTTTACGGGTCTGCGACATTCAGATCCGTATGTATTTCGCCAATTTCTATGTCTACAATGCTCTGCACGGAGCTACTCTAGCTAATTGCTCCCACTTTCAATATGTATCTAGATCGAGACTTAGAGTCATCTAGATCGATGTAAAAAGCTTGCATCGACGTAACTCTTTACGATGAACTCTTTTATCACCTACATAACCGAGAAATATTTTCTTAGTCCTCTAAGGATAATTTTGACCACTGTCCAGTGATCTACTCCTAGATCACTATTGTACTCCCTTGCCAGAAAAAATGCTAAGGTATACAATAGGACTGGTAAACAACATAGCATACTTTATAGAACCTATGACCGAGGCATAGGGAATGACTTTTCATTCTCTTTCTATTTTCTGCCGTGGTCGGGTTTTGAGTCTTTACTCAACTTCACACCTTGCACTACAAAAAAAAGACACATCCGTGACATTTTGGGCCGAACAATTTTTTTTGTCATACATATGACACTTCTATGACGATAATTGTGACAAAACCCGGTATCATCATTGATGTGGTGGGCTCCTACTTCTATGAAAAAAAATCATGATAGAAAATGGGATTTTCGTCCTGGGCGGGCCGGAGACGCAGCTGCATGACATTCTTTGGGCCGTCCATGACGGAAAAAACCATGGTAGAAGCGAGGGGGAGGAAAATTTCGGGGAGTTCCCGGTTACGGTGGGAGGTCGGGGGCCGAGCGATGCGCGCTTCTCTCATACACGTACGCGCGTGTGTGCGAGGCGTTGGCTCTCACTGAACCCGAGCGAGGCGTTGGGCTCTAACTGAACCCGAGCGATTGCACTGCGGGCTACGCGTTACTGAACCCGAGCGATCGATCGATGGCTGTTAACTAAACCCTGTCGAGCGATTCCTTCGCTACTGCTGCTAACTGAAGCCGATCGATGGGATGAACAGTGAGCGTTGCGGGGGGGTTTGGATGAACAGTGAGCGGTGGCGTTGCCTCAGGATGAACATGACCCCGTGGTGTGGTGGAGGGTTGGATGAACAGTAGACGGTGGAGGGATGCTCGTGGAGGGGTGGATGAACAGGACCCCATGGTGTGGAGGGCTGGATGAACAGTAGACGGTGGAGGGGTGGTTGAACAGGACCCCCTGGTGTGGAGGGCTGGATGAATAGTTGACGGTGGAGGGGTGCCCGTGGAGGGGTGGTTGAATAGGACCCCGTGGTGTGGAGAGCTGGATGAATAGTAGACGGTGGAGGGGTGGTTGAACAGTAGCCGGTGGAGTAGCGCGCGGTGGAGGCTAGATGAACAGGAGCCCGTGGATGAACAGTCGCAGGTGAAGGCTGGAGGAGGTCGACGGTGGATGAAAAGTAGCTCGTGGAGGCTGGAGGGGGTCAACGGTGGAGATGAACAGTATCCCGTGGACTCCCATTTTGCAGTACGCCACACCCCTCCCAATGAACAGGACCCCCGTTTCGACTGTAGCGCTCCAACACAAGTCCGTTTTGTCCGTTTTGCGGTACGCCACACCCCTCCCAATCAACAGGACCCCCGTTTCGACCGTAGGAGGTCCGTTTCCTCCGTTTTGCGGTACGCTAGACCCCTCCTGATGAACAGGATCCCGTTTCGAACGTGGCCGGTCAAACACAAGGCCGTTTCCTCCGTTCTGCGGTACGCCAGGCCTCGTTTTCATCGCCTGTTTCATCCAAGCCCTCCTGATGAACTCGATGCATTCCGTTGCCTCCCCATGAACACGACGCATTCTGTTGCCTCCCCATGAACACGACGACGACGCTTTTTCTCTGTTCTGACCCAGCCATGTACACGAGCCCTGGCCGTACGTATGCGTGAGTAGGCGTTCGAGACCCCGCCCGTATGTACACATACGTGGCCGTATTTTCTTTCTTGCACCCTGGCCGCTGTACGTACGTGTACATGCTACGTGCGCGCCTCTACTACGACACGTGCATGCCTCTACATCGACTAGTATGTACGTACACGTTCGCGACCAGAATGACAACGCTACGTATGCTTCGACCAGGTGGGTCCCGACTGTCAGGCACTTCCTTGCCTGCGAAGATGTAGCTGGTGGGTCCCAGCAGTCAGGGGTGCGAAATACGGTGGCTCGTCTGATGGGTCCCCGCTGTCAGGTAGAGGAATAATTATTTTGCATGTAATAAGGAGGCACTTCCTTGCTGCGGCCGTGGACCCAGCTGTCAGCCTCTCCATGTACAGTCCACGTCCGATGGAAGCCGTTCCTTGACCACGTTGACCACGCCGCGCCGAGAGCACCAGGGCGGTGGACGACGGCGAGGCCTAGGAAGGGGACGGCGCGGAGCCGGGGAAGACGCGGTAGTGGATGCCCACGCGTAGAGGAGTACGAGGGCACTGGTTCGCTGCGGTGTGAGGCTGCCGTCGCCGCAGAGTAACAAGGGGTGTGGGTGAGTAGAGGGATGGCCTGGCCAGTGGTGGTAGTAGTAGGGTGTGGTGAGGCCTCCACCGCATCGCAGCCGGCCATGGGAGGCAGGAGCACGAGGCACGACCGGCGCTGGTTTGGGCGGCTGGAGCAAGAAGACCAGAGGTTGAAGAAGCACTATGGCCGTTGGATGGACATCGTACAGTCACTAGAGCTAGAATCGTGCATATTGACTAAGTTGACAAAGCCCTCTGTCCCCATCAACTTAGTAGGCCCACAAGTCAGCCTGCCACTATACTGGGTCCCAGCTAACAGGGGAGTATTCATTTTTTTGTGCATAATAAGGAGGCACTTCCTTGCGTGCGAAGATATAGCTGGTGGGTCCGAGCTGTCAGCGGCGGTAACGTTTTTTTCATGAAATACAGAGGCCCTTTCGGTGGGTCCCTGATGTTAGGTGGAGGAATCATTATTTTGCGCGTAATAAGGAGGCATTTCCTTGCGTGCGGCCATGGACCCAGCTGTCGGCCTCTCCATGTACAGTCCACTTCAGATGCATGTCGGTCGTTGACCAGGCCGCGCCGAGAGCACCAGGGCGGTGGACGACGGCGAGGCCTAGGAAGGGAACGACACGGAGGCAGGGAAGACTCGGCAGTTGTTTCCCACGCGGAGGGGAGTACGACTGTACGAGGGTTTACTGGTTCGTCTGCCGTCGCCGGAGAATAACAACAGGTGTGGGTGAGTAGATGGATGGCTAGGCTAGCAATGGGAGTACTATGGGGCGGTGAGGCCTGCGCGGCAGCACAGCCGGCCGCGTGGAGGAGGGAGCAGGCAGTCCCGCCGACGCTTGTTTGAGCGGTTGGAGCAGGAAGAGCAGAGATTGAAGAAGCACGATGGCCGTTGGATGGACATCCAACAGTCACTGCTTGTGCGTCAACCTTTTTTTAGGAAAGCCTCAAATCTGTGGAAAACAGCATACAACCCATCTGCCATTATTTCTAATAATTTTCAGCCCATTTGCTAATTCTTAAGGTTTTTTTGGAGCCCATATTCTTTTTGTTAGCATTACAACCCAAATTGTGGCAATGGTTAAAAAATTATACGAATTTTTGCATATTTCGGTGCGGTCCGAACTGTTTTTAATCCCGAAATTTCGACTCACATTCAAATTGATTTTAAAAATAAATGTATATCAATATAAAATCCAACAAATTCTCCACGCATAAAAATTAATGTAATTTAAAATCTTGAAATGAAAAAAAGATATTTGAAACTAATTGTCGGTTTGATGTGTTTTAAAAATGTACAGCCCATTTCTCATTACTGATGGGCCATTTTCTCGGCCAACCGAATGAAAGCTCTCCTCGTCTTGAAAGATTTGCAGCCCAACAGGCCTCACAAAGCAACTTACTTGGCAAATCACAAAAAAACTGGGCTGTGGCCGTGGACCCAGCTGTCAGCCTCTCCACGTACAATACTCTTTTGATGGAAGTCATTCCTTGACCAGGTTGACCATGCCGCGCGGAGAGCACCACGGCGGTGGACGACGGCGAGGCCTAGGAAGGGGACGACACAGAGCCGGGGAAGACGCCGCAGTGGAAGCCCGCGCGGAGAGGAGTACGAGGGTTCACTGGTTCGGCTGCGGTGTGAGGCTGCCGTCGCCGCAGGGCCTGGCCAGCGGTGGGAATAGTAGGGGGAGGTGAGGCCTCCGCGGCAGCACAGCCGACCACGGGAGGCAGGAGCATGCGGCACGACCGGCGCTGCTTTGGGCGGCTGGAGCAAGAAGACCAGAGGTTGAAGAAGCACTACAGCCGTTGGATAGACATCGTACGGTCACTGGAGCTAGAATCGTTCATATTGACTAAGTTGACAAAGCCCTCCATCCCCGTCAACTTTGTTGGCCCACAAGTTATCCTCCCACTATGGTGGGTCCTAGCTAGCAGGGGGTATTCATTTTTTTGTGCGTAATAAGGAGGCACTTCCTTGCGTGCGAAGATATAGATGGTGGGTCCGACATGTCAGTGGGGGGAACGTTTTTTTCGCGAAATACAGAGGCCCTTCTGGTGGGTCCCAGCTGTCAGGTGGAGGAATCATTATTTTGCGCGTACAGTCCACAGCCGATGGATGTCATTCGTTGACCAAGTTGACCAGGCCGCGCCGAGAGCACCATGGCGGTGGACGACGGCGAGGCCTAGGAAGGGAACGACACGGAGCCGGGGAAGACTCGGCAATGGTTGCCCACGCGGTGGGGAGTACGAGGGTTTATTGGTCCGGCTGCCGTCGCCGGAAAATTACAGGAGGTGTGGGTGAGTAGAGGAATGGCCTGGCCAGCAATGAAGTAGGGTGGGGCGGTGCGGCCTGTGCGGAAGCACAGCCGGCCACAGGAGGCGGGAGTAGGCAGTCCCACCGGAGCTGGTTTGGGCGGCTGGAGCAAGAAGATCAGATATTGAAGAAGCAGCACGACCGTTGGATTAACATCCAACGGTCACTGCTGCTAGAATCGTTTGTGGACTAAGTTGACAAAGCCAAAGTACACGTTAACCTAGTAGACCCACAAGTCAGCCTCCAAATCTGTCCCAAACAGCATACAACATGAAATTTCTAGCCAGATTCAAATTAATTTTAAATCCAAATATACCTTAATTTAAATTCAATTCAATTTTACCCGCACAAAAACAATGAAATTTAAAATATCAAAATCTGAAAGAAAACAGTATTTTGGAACTAATTGTCTGTTTGCTGTATTTTTTCATTTTACAGCCCATTTATTATTACTTATAGCCCATTTCTTATTACTTATAGCCCATTTTCTGGGCAAAATGCATCCCTCCTCGTCTTGAAAGATTTCCGGCCCAGCAGGGCGTAGGAAAGCAAGTAGGCCTACGTTGGTTATTCTGCAAAAAACAAAATAGCTGGCTAGCAATTTTTAGAAAGGAAAAAAACAAACTGGGCTGGCCATGTGCTAAACATATGAAATAAAAGCCTGGGCTAGACGGGCCACGGGTCCCGCACAACCCAGTTGATACCCTTCTCCGTCCCGAAAAAACAAAATTACTGCATGCGCTGCTGGGTCCCTACTGTCATCCTCACCATGTACAGTTATCTCCTTATTCCTCTCGGTTGTTGACCATGTTGACAACACCGGAGGGCGGTGCCGCGGCGAGCGAACCAAGGCGGAGGACGATGGTGGAGGCCTCAGACGGGAACGAACAGGAGCCGGGGCAGATCACAGCCAGCCATGGGAGGCGGGAGCAGGCGGTCCCGTCGGCGCTGGTTTGGCTTTAGCGGCTCGAGGAAGAAGAGACTGAAGAAACGTGACAGACGTTGAATGTCAATCCAACGGTCAAGGTTGGCACAATCGTTTTGTTGACTAAGCGGACACCAAGTAGCATACTTTTTATATATAGGAAGAAAACTGCGAGGAAAATGCGTTCGTCTGCCGTCCTCCTCACAGGGAACATTCGCCACATAAGTGACTAGCACCCTTGGTTTTCAACCAAGAGGTCTTGGGTTCGAGTCCCAAGAACTCTCAATTTTGTCCTCCTTCCTTCCTTGCAAAAAGGGAAACAAAATCAAAGACTTGGGAAGGCGTACGGAACAAGCTAGTGTACCAGTAATGAGACGTTGCCGAGTTTTAGAAAAAAGAAAGACGTGCTCCTGTAGCTGGTTCGAATCCAAACCTAGACTATGACTATATATATGGTGCTATGCTACTCTGCAAGTAATGAAACTGACATATCCAACGTTTGCTTCTCCTCTTCTCTACTTACTCTGCCTAGCATCAGAAGCTCTGGCCGCAGCAACCATGTCCGTTGGCTGCTCGTCCACCTGCTCTTTAGCAGGCAACAACCAGATATGCGCCAAGTTGCAACCCGTACCATCGCCTGTGGGTCTCATCTCACCCTCACCGGCACGCGCACCGCAGCCGATTACTCATCGCAACCCGCTGCCGTTGGTGTGGTGCCACTGCTGCAAATCATGCAGAGTCATCCGTCGCGTCTCAACCACAATCCGCAACCCTGGCCGAGTCTTCTACAAATGCCCAAATCATGGGGTAATAATATGTTTAAGTGTTGTTCTGCTACTTTCAGTTGCTGATTTTTTTTAATAGTTTGGTTGATGATCTACCAATTTGATTCGTGCAGAAAAGGGAAGATTCGTGTGATTTGTATTTCTGGGAAGTTTCTGATGTGGGGGAATGCAACTATGCTGATTATTTGGTTAGCCGAGGAATCCCAATACCAGTAGGTTGGGGTGTTGGACAAGTAACTGAAGGAATGGGAGAAGAGGAAGATGCAGAGCAGAAGCTTAAAGATGCAGTTCCTCTGATCATGGCCAAGCAACAGCTGCTGAACGGCCTTGAGAGCAATGAGGAGATGAAAGAGCTTGTGAAGATAATGGGCAAAATCGATGTGCTCTGTAGGATGATTGTCTCTTTATTTGCAGTGTATGTAGCACTCGTGATGTATTCAGTGGCTACGACATGAGCACTTTGCTGAAACTATTAATGAATGAAGCCTGTGTAGCAGGCTGGGCGTAGTGTTGTGAACATCTAATGATTTCTATTAACGGAAACCAGGGGGTATCCCCTTTTGCTCATATAAATAAATAAATAGCAGAGGCCCTGTCGGGTCAGCTTTGTTCTCATTCGAAGACGTCGAGCAAATTGCAGTCCAACAGCAAACTATGTCATGAAATTCAAGTTTCATAGCCAAATATGAGTACAACTAAACAACAATGTCATCATGTTTTAGTTGTCATACAATCACCAAACACAAATCAGCATACATAACAAGTGATGTTCTCACAGCAGAATACTAAACAACATGTTCATCAGGTTTCAGTTGTCATAGCAAACACAATTTCACATAGTAGATAAAAAAACGTCTTCTGACAGGCAAATACGACAAAAGCAATGTAATCATCATCCGCAGCAGCAGCGTCAACATCTTCTCCATGTGTATCAGTCTGAATCGTAATTCCCCACGGTGTCATCTTCTTCTTCATCCTAACCGTCCTCGAACGTTGGCTTCTTCTTGATCAACTCTTGTATATCCACAGCACGACATGCAATCTTTTCACCGGCGTCATTGACGTGATGGTTCTCAAAGATATTAGGAACATCTGTGTTATCTTATACATCAGGAGCAGCGTAAGCATCATCTTGTTGTGCAACTTCACTAAACGAATTCCTTTGCTCAAACCTTTGCAATACTCTCCAGTCATCGCTACGTGCAAATGTGTCTTCCAAGAAAAATATCTGTGTTGCTTGATTTGCCAAAATAAAAGGCTCGTTGCTCTGGTACGCCGCCTTGACATTGATGGATTTGAAATAATCATCAGCTCTGGGTTTTGCGATCCTGGAAAACAGGTTATACCAACGACAGCACAACAGAACCACACACCGATGATCCTCGAAACTGGAGATATACTGCAACTGAATAATGTCTGTTATGTTAGCATACATTTCAGTTGTCTCTTTGTCATACGTATCCGTGCTCATGATGGCACTGTTTTGTGTCTTCCCGCCTTCGTCTCGTGCAAGGTGTTGTAGCGCACATCTCCAACAACGCAAGATTCATAATGTCTTACCCGAGTATCAGGACCCATTGCTAGTGAGTAAAGGGCATCATCAACTGCCCGCCCATCCTCCCGCATCTTCTTAACCTATGGTTAGAAAATAGACAAGCTGATCATCTTATGTACTCAATATATTAAAAAAACTGACAGTGCACTTCAAAAGCTTACATGGTTCTTGAACCATTTCGCAAATCCTGCCATAACCAGTTTGTCAATGTTTCTTGGATTTTGCGGCAGTAACTCCTCTTTGTAGATGCTGCACAACATAGTGATCGCGTCAAACATCTAAATATATAAGAATGTGCTGCAAGTTTAGTAGATTATGATGTATAAGCTGCAGTACTGCACTTACTTGATATAAGGTAGTATCTCAGGATAGTTATTGAACACATACCAAACCATTTTGTCCAAATCTTTAGGTTTGTCCTCTTGTCGACTCTTCCCTGTAACTCGAACAGAATAATCGAAAACATTGAGCCCGGGATTGTCTTCACCCACCTCTTTGCTAAGCTGATCAGCTGTTTCAATGTATTTTGAGCAGAATGTCAACGCTTTTGTAGCAATGTAGGCCTCTGCAATGGAACCCTCGGGTCTAGCTCTGTTCCTAACATAGCCCTTGGAAGTGCCTAGCCGCCTTTCAATAGGGTACATCCAGCCATACTGTACTGGACCTCTAAGTAGTGCCTCATCAGGTAGATGAACAGCCAAATGCACCATCACATCAAAGAAGGCTGGAGGATATGTCTTCTCAAGGTCGCATGGGATAGTTGGTATCTTGTCTCTAAGACGCTCCAAAGCATCTATCCTGATATTCCTACTTCAGAGTTCCCTGAAGAATTGTCCCAACTCTGCAACTGCTCTGTATAAGTCAGGGCGGCCCAATCATCTAAGGATAACAGGTAAAACCCTTTGAAGTAGGACATGGCAGTCATGAGTTTTCAACCCTTGTACCTTGTTTCCATCTGCACTGACTCTCCTTTCAGGGTTGGAAGCAAATCCATGTGGGAATCTCACACGTGACAGGACCTCGCAGAATTCTTTTGTTTTTACCTTGTCCAAGACGTACACAGCTGGTGCCATAACCCGTGGTTTACCTTCATCTTGTACCTGCAAATCCTTTCTGATACCCAGGTGTGTCAAATCAATCCTAGATTTTAAGGTATCTTTTGTCTTGCCTTCAATATTAAGAAGTGTGCCGATAATGCTGTCACATATATTTTTCTCGATGTGCATCACATCAAGATTATGCCTTAGATCCAAATCTTTCCAATACTCCAAGTCCCACAAAGTGGACCCGCGAGTAAACAATAATCTCTCTTCTACCCTACCACGCTTCCTTTTCCTGCTACCATTACCAGGATGGTTTCCTGGTGTAATATGCCTGACCTTCTCTAATTCCACTTGCAACTCATCGGCGGCGAGCCTCTTTGGCGCATCACGGTTTTCATGCTTTGCATTGAACAGATGTCTTCGGTATTTTCTAGGATGCGGCTTGTCCCTGGCAATGAAACGACGGTGTCCAATGTAACAGATCTTGCTAAGTATTGCGTATGACAGCGGATTCTTGTCACAGCGAACACATGCATTGTAACCATGTGTCGTTCGCCCTGACATAGTGCCCAAAGCCGGATAATCATGGATGCACCAAATTATAACAGCACGCAGAAAGAAATCAGCTGGTGGGCTGCTATATAGGTCTCGAGTGAGAACACCCTTCCATAGATGTTGAAGTTCCTCCACAAGAGGCTCCATGAACAAATCAAAATCCTTTCCAGGACTTTTTGGACCTGGGATGAGCAAGGCCATCATGTAGTTTGATTCTTCGGAGCAGACATTTGGAGGCATGTTGTAAGGGATAACAAGCACTGGCCACATGCTATATGTGGCGCTCTAGTGGCCAAATGGGTTAAATCCATCTGAAGCTAAGCCAAGTCTAATGTTTCTCGGGTCAGCAGCAAAATCTTTGTGTTTATCATTGAAGCTTTTCCACTCACTACCATGAGATGGATGGCTCATTACATTCTGATCTCTGTACTCCTGGTTCCTAGAATGCCACAGTACATTCTCTCTTGTTTCAGCATCATGAAACAACCTGTGCAATCTTGGTGTAATTGGAAAATGTCTCAGAACATTATGAGGAATCCTCTTCACAGCATCGCCATCTTTCCATCTTGATGATTTGCATTTCGGGCATTCACTTAAGTTGGCATAATCCTTCCGGAACAGAACACAATTATTCTTACAAACATGGATCATATCATATCCAATTCCAACTGCACGAAGGAAATTCTTCATTTTACTATAGGTGTGTGGTAGCTCAGACGCATCTGGGAAAGATTCGCGGAAAGCAGCCAACATCGCATCGAATGATTTGTTGGTCATCCGCTCAGATGTCTTCACCTGAAGAAAGGTGACCATAGCTGAGAATACTGACAGCTTATTTCCTGGGGTGACAGCAACATTGCATTGTTCCAACATGCGGGCCCACCGTTTTTCTTCTGCAGGTGAAAGTTCACGGAATGTACGAGCATTTCGTAGCATTGTTTCAATGTTGGTCAAACTCACTGGCTCCGCCACCACCACCTCCTCCTCCTCTTCCACCTGAGCATCAGGCAGATCAAGATGGTGATCTGCTGCTTCCACGTAGTCAATAACATTGATGTTCACAGCTTCACCATGATGAACCCACCTAGTATATGTGACCGACATCCCATAAAAGTGTATATGATTTTGCACAGTTGACTGGGGCCTTGTAAATGAATTCATACAACTGCTACACGGGCAGAGCACATCTGATTTCGGACCACAATACTCAGCTCTGATAAAGTTCATGAAGTTTTCAACCCCCTCGACATATGCAGCGGAGAATCTTCAAGCAGAAGTTATCCAAGTCTTGTCCATCTGTTAGACATACAAATTAGTTCTTCTACTAGATATTACAGGAAAAACATATATGCTTTTTTATGAAGTCCAGAAAAAAACCTAGGTCAATGTCTAAAGCTATGGCAAGATATTTGGACGAGAAGATCTAAGTAATGAAATATATGTAAAGCTAATTCAGCAAACAGATTTGAGTGCCAAATTATGGCAGGCTGTTTCAGCAACACAGCCATCAAACTATCGAAGGCCATCACAGCAACAAAGATCGAGTATAAAACGGTGTAGAGCTATTTCAGCTAACATATTGGCTACTAGACCATGGCAATCTACGTCACAATAAATATATGGCAAGATATTTTAGCAACTAATCGGCCTTGGAATGCCATCTCAGCTAAGCAAATTGAGTGCAGAACAGGGCAAGGAAGCTTCTTAAGCAGAGCATATTGACAGTAAACTACTTCGGCTAATAGTGAGATTAATAGCGTCTATCAGCTAACATTCAGCGCTACACCGACATGAACGGGGCCTCAGTCTAGAATGCGCGTACCGTGGGAGAAGCTGACCGCTGTGCGTCTCCACACGAACGTCGCCAGCAGTGGCGGCACTGACCGTCGTGCGCCTCCGCAAGAACGTAGCCAGAGGTGGCGGCGCGGCTAGAGGACGACAGTCTACGAGAGCGTATTGTGGGAGCGAGAGGATCGCCGAACCACGGCGCCGATGTATCGGCGCGGCAGGGAGGGCGTCTTTGGTGGAGCGAATGGAGTGGAGAGGGACAGGGGGGGGGGGTTGGGGGAAGTATTATTGGCTAGTTGGCCGAAGGGCGGTTGAATCGGATTTGGGGGGAATTTTTGGGTGTGGGGGGGGGAAGGATTTTCGCGCAGTGGGCGGGGGGAGTTTGGCGCATGGTCGGTTTCTCCAAGTGCAGTCCCACGTGTCAGTGAAGAGGCAAGCCGAAGCGCGTTCCGTTTGCGTGAGCCGTGTGCAGGACCGAACGTGTGTGGGGTGCAATGCGACCGCGACAGGAGTGTGTGAGTGTACCGCATTTTTTCCTTTTAAACTAGGTGCTTCGCCCCTAAAAAATCTGTTGCTTCGCGCGATCCATCGATACTACTACTAGTAATCCGGTAATCCCGACTAAAACGGCGCGGCCGGGTCTTTTCCCGCGCGATATGCTGGGAGGTTGGCTTAGTTGGGTTTTTAGGACGAGTAATGCTACACCTATGTAATCCCAGTTATGTAATTAACGCAATGTGAAATGTGTGAGCTGTTGATTGTAGATTGGGGGGAGGGAGGGGCCCACCACCATGAAAATCAGGGGAGGAGAGAGAGAGGCAATTTACGTTAACCCTTTCGTAGGTTCCCGTAGATGTAGAAAGATGTGTCCGATCCTGCAATATAGGCCGTGAATCTATATCTAACGGATAGGAAGGAAACTATGACAATTTACCCGCACTCCTCTCCACATTTGCAGATAAGGCTTTCCCTCGTTCATCCTTTTCTCCCACAAGATCTTGATCTTCCGTGCAACGCACGGGCATCTTGCTAGTACTCCTACAATATGTATATTATTGTGAAAGTTCATATACACCGGCCGAGATTAATGCAAACACGGCAGATTTTCATTACATTTCGAACTTTTATAGGACAAAAAAATAAATGAAACCCGACCCTAAACCTATTCTACGGCGGCAACCGACGTCCTCCATCTGTGATCTCCATGTACGGGGGCGGGGTTCAAGACCCGTGAAGTGAAGGTGCGGTCTCCGGCGAGGAAAAGTAGAACACGGGAGACGGACCGGCCAGTTGGCACACCATGCCCTGCCGCCTCCCATGCCCTACTCATCCTCGGAGGAGTCCCCGACCTCGGCGGTGCCGAACGTTGGACGGCGGCAAGTAGGACGCGTGGCTAACGGTGCTCCCGTCGTCGTCCGCCAGCGTGGCCACCGCTTGTGCGGTGACTTGAGCGAGGGCGGCGACCTCGAGCTCCATCCCCAAAGACAAGCTCTCCTGCAGAGCGTTCATGCTTGCAGTCATGGAAGATGTGGTTCCAGGTAGGAGGACGATGCGCTATGGTGTGGAGGTTAGCTGGGCATTGCCGTTTAAGTAGCGCATTCCGGTGAGGCCAAGCGTCCGGGTGCATCATTAAGTCGCCGGAGTTGGTTCCGCGGGCACCGAGCCTCTTAATGACGACATACGAACGGACGACATGAATGTGGGCAGCTGGCACCGGCTGGGAACGCACCGCGTGACGGCACGAGGGACGAGGGTTTTGGTGTGCCAGGGTAGTCAGCTGCGGTCGTGGCAACGTTGGAGATGCCCTTTGCTCACATGCGATCCCCGCATGTCATTGGAAAAGCAAGACGACCCGGCATGGTCTCAGGTCCAGAGGATGTAGTTGGCCGCGCTACACCACTCCGCGGACGCGTCGCGGCGCCCCATGCATCATCGATGAGCCGGGTGTTGGGGTGTGTTTGGATTGTGGCCAAAGTGCACCTTGCCAAAATTTTGGTCATGACCAAAAGATTGGTCTTTGTTTGGATGGTTGCCATTTTTTTGGCATGCCAATGAACTCTAGCCAACTCTAGTTCATTTTTCTTGCCAATGTCGGCCAAATCATGGGCAACCAATACCTCAACCAAAATTTTGGTCATGACCCAAAGGTTGGTCTTTGTTTGGACGGTTGCCATTTCTTTGGCATGCCAATGAACTCTAGCCAACTCAAGTTCATTTTTCTTGCCAATGTAGGCCAAATCATGGGCAACCAATACCTCAACCAAAATTTTGGCTACCCAATGCTTTGATGGGGCAACCTTGGGCACAAACGAAACATACCGTTGGTCGTGCCACAGCACTAAGGCCACCCTCGGCAAACTGACACCGACCGTGTCTAGCGACGATATGAGCGTGTCGCTCGCCGCGGTCGCCGTGTCCAGAGGCGGTGCTGGAGCTGCGCCCCGTTGTTGGCCCCAACGACCCACATGAATGGTTGCCGGTGGCGAGGAGGTCGTGGGCCAGCTCCTCCATTGGACTAGTCTATGCTACGTCGTCCCGACGGGTGTGCCCCACATGTCTGTTTCCCTGTTTTCCTGGCCATATTCGAGCGTCAGTGCTCCGCGTTGCGCATTAGACCTTTCACTATGTAGGCCAAGCGAGACAACTTATTGTTTATTTGAGTCGTTCAAGTATAATCATGTGGTGTTTGCTTATTTCTCATTCCTCTCCAACCCTCTTCTCCATCGATCATGTCGCCCTCCAGTCGAGTCCATCCTCCCGCATGCCTCATTTGAACATTCCGCCAAGTATCATTCGCATGTACCCACCCTAGTCCTCTTTCAATAGATCTCCGGACCCCGAGATGAAATCGAGAGGGAACGAGTGGGGGCATGTGATACCTAACGCGGATTCAAAATTTTGAACCGGTGATCATAGCATCCGCAAATCATATATAAAGGGTATTCAAGGTTCATTTCGTTTTTGAACGTACAATATACTCCCTCCTATCCTTTCTAGTTTACATATAAGTTTTATGTGTAGTCAAAGTATATCTACTTTGATAAAAAATGTATCAACATTCAACAACGCCAATCAATATTGTTAGATTCGTACGTACTCCTAGATTTGTACTTGAGATGGTTTCCAATTTGACTATTGACAAGATTAATAGTACATGAGATGTATAATGTGAAAATTATATCATTGGAAACTCCTTTCACATACGAATTTGACCGTATGCTTTGTGTAAGTTGCATGTCATATATTATTACTCTAACATTTGGTCAAAGTTAGCCTCGAAAAACGCATTAGACCCTGTATGCTTTGTGTAAGTTGCATGTCATATATTATTACAATAACATTTGTGTAAGTTGCATGTCATATATTATTACTCTAACATTTGGTCAAAGTAGTATAGTGGAAGTGGATCCTCTGACGTAGGTATCCCTGCCTTACCCTCCCTTTTGGTCACTTACTGGCGGACCCCATGCTTGCTAGGCCTCGCATGTCAGTTACTCAATGGGTTTAGCCATGCCAGGGGATCCTCATCCGTAGTATACTCCCTCTGTTTTTATTTACTCCGCATAAAACGGAGGGAGTGGTGGTATAATAAATGACGTGGGCGGGGGAGGGGGAGGAACGTCGGTTTGCTCTCAACTGTGGTCCCACAAGCGAGTGAAAACGCAAGACGAAGCGCGTTCCATTCGGTGAGCGACATGGAGGGTCCAGCGTGCCGGGCTGCAACACGAACGCGACAAGAGCAATGTACAGTCAAAACCAATTGACCGGCCGTCACCGGAACCACTATTCACACCAGAACCTTCGCTGCTCGGCCTACGCCAGCCATTGCCCTAAAACCACACCAAATCTCCAGCCCATTCCCCCACCTTTCGATCCCCTAGCCCGCATCAAGCGTCCCCTAGTTCGCCGAAAAGCCATGGTGCGCCGCAAGATCACTTACTACAAGATGCTGATGCCGGAGCGCCACGCAGAAATCGCGGCGGCGGTCGGTGCCACAGACCTCCGTTCCCAAGCTCGCTTTGCGGCGGGCCAATCCCCGAGTTCTCTGGAGCCAAGCTACGAGGAGGAGGAAGCCAGTCCAATGTTCATGGCGGAGGTCGCGGCGCAGAAGGCCCCCGATGGGTATGAGACGATGGACGTCGACTTCGTGCCGGCGTCCGAGTCCCCCATGGTGCAGGTGGACCAGCAGTTCAACATGGCGATACTAAAGGAGGACCGAGAGGCAGAGGCTCAACTTGACGCGGAGCACGCGCATGCCGCTGCCATCGAGGCTCTCCTGCAGGCGGAACCGGATGTTGTGGATGTGAACCGGGCGGCGGAGGCTCAACTTGAGGTGGAGTGCGCGGATGCCGCTGCCATTGAGGCCCTCCTGCAGGAGGAACCGGACATCCTGGACTTGAACCGGGTGGCAGAGGCTCAACTCGACACAGAGCGCGCGGATGCCGCTCTCATCGACGCCCTCCTGCAGGCGGAACCGGATGTCCTGGACTTGAACCGGGCGGCGGAGGCTCGACTCGACACGGAGCGCGTGGATGCCGCTGCCATCGAGGCCCTCCTGCAGGCGGAACCAGACGTCCTCGACTTGAACCGGGCTGTGCTCTCGTCCGTGAAGAGCGCCCGCACACTCCGCTTGAACGAGTAGCTGGAGGCCGAGGACAACCACGGTGCGGAGACACACGTCGGCAGCGACGGCTGGTTCGCGCCGGCAGCCAAAGACAACGAGGTCGTCTCTTTCCACGAGCAGTGATAGTTTTTCTTTATGTTGTTTTTTATGGATCTTTTGCTGTGTAAAAATATATATTTGTTATGAAAGTCGCCTGACTTGGGCCAGTCTACCGTTTCAGGCGGTTGGATAAATATCCTACGTCTCCTAACCCTTCTTTCCTTCTTCCTCACCTCTTCTTCTTCCCCAACAGACCACCGCACGGGCCGTACGGATACTCCCCAACATGCGGTTGGATAAGCATACTCTATGAACGAAAATTATGTGTCAGCGATATGATGGCTGAGTTTGGTGTGTTCCCATGCGACAACACGTGTCAGTGAGGGTGCGTTCCCTTGGTTGGGTTTGCGGCGTGCAGGAGCGACCGTGTGAGGGTGCGGTGCGACCGCGGCGTGCAGGAGCGACTGTGTGAGGGTGCGGTGCGACCGCGATAGCCGTGCGCAAGTGTACCTCCTTCTCATTTTAAAAACTTTAGGCAAGCTTGGAAAAAATGTGTGGCGAAGTTTGGCAATGCAAGGCCTAGAACCAAACAGGATAAGTATGTACGTACTAGGAGTACTAGTGTTAAAAAAGAAAGGCTGGGTTTTCCTTCGCGGGATTTAATCGATACAAATCCTCGTTTCACGTGTCAATTAATGCGTATTTTTTTCTCCAAAGACCAAAGAGCTAACCATCTCACTCCTCATCGCTTGATTAATGCAGCGCCATGCAAACCAACCTTCTCACTTCCACATGCATGCAGGGGATATTAATGTCCTTGGTTGCTAACCCCATCAATTTTGCCTCGATTAGTGTTAGTGGCCCTTTGCAAATTGTAATTTTGATATACTGGCCTTGTGTACAAAAAATGGAGGTACTCCCTCCTTCCATCTATATAGGGCCTAATATGTTTCTTGAGACTAACTTTGACCAAGTTTTGGAGCAATAATATATGACATGCAAGTTACACAAAGCATACCATCAAATTCGTACGTGAAAGAAGCTTCCAATGATATAATTTTCACACTATATATCTCATGTATTATTAATCTTACCAATAGTCAAAGGCAGCCTTGAAAATGCATTAGGCCCTATATAGATGGAAGGAGGGAGTAGTAACTATATTTGACTTCCTTCCCCATTGCGGTGACATCGACAATATTATTTTTTGGGTGGTTTGGCGAAGTGCGTTCGACAGAGAACACCATTGAGGGAGACCACGGTAAGTCGTTCGCAAGTGCCGCCTGCAAGCCGAGACAACCGCCTTATTTGCATCCAGGAATTCCTTTACTAGTACTACTATAACTAATGCGGTGAGATGGCTTCTCGAAGAAGACGATGGAGAAGCGGAGTCAGCGAAGAGTGAAATGATGGTTGCTTCGTCCGTGCTTTTGTGATTTGACGCCTCACTGCTTTGTGATTTTTGATAGAAGGGACAGGGGAGTAGACTCTATGCTCTATACTGTACTACATGCGTCCAAGCATGGGAGAAAGAGGAGAGACGTTGCATTTTTCTATTCCTTCAATCAATCAATCAATCAGGGAGCTTCGGTTCCATCTTTTTGGCTTTGGCAACATCGTCCACAATGGTTCCCACGATGCCAAAAGCTATTTTCACATTTGGCTACACATTGTGGATGCCCTTAACCGTACCACTTGGTTTTGCTCTTGTGTGCTATCTATACAAATCTCAATTATATTGATCTAAAAAATTATAGAATCGAGATTAGTGAAAAGGATGGCGGGGGAGGTTTCTTATTTTCGGAGGACGTTGTCCTGGCGGTTTGCTAACATGTGGTCCCACGTGTCAGTGCTTTACCAAGCCGATCCGCGTCCCACATGAGGCAGAACAACGGCAGAAGCAACACGTGGTTAAGTCGAAGAAGATGAGGGAGAAGCGGATTCAGCAACGAGTGAAATGATGGTTGCTTCGTCCCTCCAACTTAACTGCGGGAAATGTGCAGCTTTGTGATTTGACGCCTCATTGCTCATTACTACGCCGACGCCATGACTGGGGTGCTTCACCCCGGCTGCTCTGCACTATATTCTGGTATGGCACGTGGACCCGGTAGCTTGATGTCCCACATGTCGGCGAAAGGGACTAGAAGATTTATGAAAGCGAGCACTCCACTATTACGACGGAGGAGTAGACGACACGACGGCCCAGTGAACTGTCACTTGTACTGTATAGTACTATAGTTTGCTGTTTCGCATGATCCATCGATACAAACCCGATTAAACAGGAAAGGGCGGGATTTTTCCCGTGCGGTAGATGATACTGGCCATACATTTCAAAGGCAATTTTAATGTATGCAAACTGAATAATTATAAGTAACAATATGATATCTAGTAAAACTAAAAACACATATGATTTATTGTGTTAGAGTGTAGTAGTAGTGCTGTATTGCATAGTTGTTAGATGTAACATGCGAGAACGTGTAGAGATGTAGTTTTGGAGGGCCTATAGAGAGAAAAGCATAATACGGCCACCGAACTTCAGAATAAGCTGTTTACGGTCACTATATACGTTTTGTGATGATTATACGGTCACTTGCTCACAGCTCAGCATCGGATTGCACTCTGTTGACCGGCCAAATAGTCCGCGTGGCACCATGTTGACTAGTTAAATTGACCACGTTTGTTGTGGGTCCCACCTGTCAGTTCGCATAGGCAAAAGGTCGTGTGGTGTACTGGTGTGTGCATGCATGCGTACGTGTGTGCATGTGAGTGTTGCATGCGTGCGTGCGTGGCTGTGTGTGTACGTGGTAGTGTTGCGTGCGTGCGTGGGTGCATGTGTTTGTGTGAGTGTTGCGTGGATGCAGTTCGTGTGCATGCGTGCGTGTGTGTATAGTCACCACACCAGCTCCTGTGTGTTAAAACAGACGGCTCAGCATACCAATACAAGGCCACCTTGTCCGCTGTGCCCGCGGTCATGACTTCGAACCACCGTCCAAATATTTTTTTGTCATTTGTTTTCATTCTTACTAGCAAGATGCCCGTGCGTTGCCTGTAACATCAAGATGCATTTGTATGACTTGTTTATCTTGTGAGAGAAAAGGATGAACGAGGGAAGGCCTTATTTGCAAATGTGGAGAGGTGTGTGGGTACCTTTTTGCTAAATTGCCGTAGTTTCTTTCCTATCCGTCAGATATAAATCGGACGACCTATATTGCAGGATGGCAGGCACACCATCATCACCAAATCTGTTTTTTTATAAGAGTGTATTTTATGTATTTTTATAAGAGTGTAGATGTAGAGTAGATACAAGTCGACAGGTGGGCACGATGGTAGTGAGATAATGTGATGCAACACTAGAGGTGCCACGTGGAGCGTTTAACTGGTCAACTAGTCATGTCATGAGCAAATACAGAGTTGTACGATGAGCCCGTGACTGCATAATAACCACTAAACGTAAATGGTGACCGTAATGCGTGGATTCTGAAATCCAATGTACGTGTCGTGCTTTCGCTTCAAATACAATGATCGTCATTGCATATATCGCGAGAGAAAGATGAAACATGCGTGAATTTTCTGGGGGCTTACTTTTAGAGGACCTGGAGATAGTTTTGTGTGCATACGTGAAAGGGGCGTACAGGGGGGGTATGTGATGGAGAGAGAGATGCTCTTCGTTTCTCTTTATTATGACTAACTTTGTATATAGTATAAAAATATAGAAATTCACAATGCGGAATAAATATCATTGTGGGCACCATGCAATGCAAATTAGTGTTCGTACTCCTCCATATAACTTTGTAATGTTGTATATATGTAGAAACTCTAAAATAATTTTTTGGCCACACTTTATTCAAATGGAATGTTGTATGCAAAATAAACGTGAAGGAGGGCTTTTTAGATCAATGGGGTACGTGATGTAACATGTGTGAATGTGTAGTTGATGCATTTGGCGGGGCCTAGAGAGGTATGTGTGTGTATTACGTATTCGAGAGAGGCATGGATAGAGGGGCCGACGCGGGGGCGGGGGCGTGGGAGAGATAGCACGAGAAATGTGTAACATCCCAAATTTGCAATTTGGAATGTTATACACTAGATCATCATGCATAGCATATTTTCTTGCATTTTGGTCGATCCTAGAAATTTCACGCAACTCAAGGACCTTCGGAGAGAGTTGGAGATTTCGTTATTTCCATATTTGAGAGTTTTCTCAAATTTGAAAAGAGGATCATTTGATTTATTTATTTCATCTTCAATTATTTTTCCAATATCAAAATTATAAGAGAGGGAATAATATGACTTTCCCAAATTTAGGAAAAATGAAGATTTAATGAATAAATCAAATTTTGGTTTTGCCGGAGTTTCGTTTGCTTTTATTTGGATAGGGAAACATGCGCGTTTTCAAAAATTGCATTTTAGGCCCGGAGAAAAGTTCATTTTGTTCGACTCATTTTTAGGAGTCGGGGAAAATTTACTTTAGAGATTTTGGAGTTCGTTTAGTTTAGTTTTCTTTTGTTTTTCTGCGCGCGAATCCAGTTAAAAAAAAGGACCAAGGCCAGCCGGGCCAAAGGCCCAGCCAGCCGGCGGCCTCCCCAGCCAGCGCGCGTGCCAGGCGCAGCGCCAGGCCGCCGCCTCCCTCGCTCTAGGCCGAGTCCCAGAGGGACTCTAGGCCGGTTAGCCCCCCCGTTTTCCTTGTTTTGTTTTCCCTCTTTTGCTAGCCCCTACCCCAAGTAATCCCCCCCACCTATATAAATACACCCCAAACCCTCCTCTCTCCTCACATCAATCCCAAGCCCCTCTCCTCCTTAGCCACGCCCCACCCCGCGCCCCTCACCCGCCGCCGCCGCCCTATAGCCGCCGTTCGCCGGAGCCTCGCCGAGGTTGTCCCGCGCCGCGTCTCTTTTTCTCCCCTCGGTTCAGTTTTTCTTCTAAACCGTTCCGGTTCTTTCTTAACCGTTCCGGTTTTCTTTCGTTCTTTGTTTCGGTTTTCTTTTCCGAAAACCCTAGATCGGTTTTCGTTCTTCTTTCGGACCATTCGTATCAACGAACATGATCACCGATTATTCCCTGGTTAACGACGCCCGTTCGTTTAATCGTTCTTCTTTTTCTTTTCGTCGGATTTATTCTGTCGTTCTTCTTTTTCTTTTCGTCGGATTTATTCCGCGATCGTGATCTCAGATCCGATCTTCGTTCTAGTCTTTCTCTCGCTCGTTTATCGGAATCAGGTGATTCAAGCGCCTGGAGTTTCGTTTCGAAACCGCCGTTCCGTCTAATCAACTTAAACAAGTTTTGCCCCGGTAAAATTTGACCTAGTTTCAACTTGCTAGAACCGAGTTGTTTTCTTCCGCCGTTTGTTTTCCGTTTCTTTGTTCGGTTCGTTCTTTCTTTGCAACCGGAGTTCTTAAGTTGAATTCTGGTTCGTTCTCTTGTTCGAGTTTTACCTGTGCATTAGATGAGTACTTATTGTGTGCTTGTTGTTTGTCTGCGATAGATCACCCGGATTGCGCCGCTTGTTACTTCGAAACCCTAGGTCTCGCGGATCATCAGCAAGGCAAGTAACACTTTGATCATACCTTTTCTACAACCCATGTTTTATTGCATTAGATCAATCCTCTCACATTGCATGATTAGGATCTAATTAAACTGTGGGATGGGAAGTAGATGAGGTAGTACCTATTACCTGTATTATTATGAAACCTTTGGGAGTTACTTCTACGTTTGCTTATTATGCCATGCTATGCTAGTAGACGTGGATTGGGTGAGTGATATCCATGACAGATGTGAGTTGATAATTTTAATGGTTTATCTAAGGTGGCAACTTAAACACACATCTGGGTGGATTGAGGCACCTGATGTCTATCAGGACTTGCCTGTTTTATTTTGGACCGCCACCCAGGCTCAAAGGGATCATAAGATATTCATGCTAGAAACTTCCGTGTGCAGCCACATGCTACTATGGGCTCTGGCATAGTTGACTAAGTTGTGCGAACTCTTACGGGGTGGACTAGCAGATGTAGGGTTGTAGGTGGTACGGTCTACCCCACATGTAAGGTGCTAGTGCTTCTGAAAGACTATGTCTCGGTCATCCGTCTCTCAAACACCATGTAGTGCGAGAAAACCAAACGGAGGCGATCGAGTCATGTGGGGAAAAGTGCGCAACCTCTGCAGAGTGTACAAACTAATCATGATTAGCCGTGTCCCCGGTTATGGACAACTTGAGTATCTAGTACTTGAATATCATGTGAATCTCACATGTTACTTCTAATTAATGTTGTTGGGTTTTAATTGTTCACTTAATTGGGATCGGAATGCTGTCAACCATTCTCGATGTTTAACAACCACCATGATAGTTAAATAAATTTATTCCTTTGCAGTAGGGAAAAACTGGCTTTACGCAAAACTGTAACCATAGAGCTTTCCACCAGCCATATATGCATATAGTATAGTGTGTTTCATTCCATTATCTCTATGTGTTACATTGCCAGCATATTCCATGTGCTGACCCGTTTTCGGGCTGCAACGTTAATGTTGCAGACTTTTCAGACGACGATTAAGGAGTTTTAGGTCGTGGTTCTATACTTAGTGATGCCGTTGGAGTTGATGGACTCACTTATCTTCCAAGCCTTCCGCTGTTATCGTTATTAGATGGCCTTAAGCCATATTTATTGTAATAAGTTCTCTTTGAGACACTCGATGTAATAAGTGTGTGATTGCTACTCTGTTATAAATCCTCCGAGTACTGTGTGGTGTCAGCATTACTGATCCAGGGATGACACCGGAGCACAGAGATCAGACTGTTTGAGGTCTGGTCGCTACAGAGATGGTATCAGAGCACACGCTGACTGTAGGACACGACCACTAAGTTAAAGCCATAGATCACATTCTTCTCATTTTCTAACTCCTCATCTTTTCTACTCTTTAGGATGACGAACGCGAAGATTAAGTACGCTCAACCGGATGAAGGCACACCATTTGGATTTCACCTGAAGGAAGTCACCAAGTACCTGAACATTGGATTACCAAGCTTCACGGGAACCTTCAACGCCACTCTGCCTGAAGAGGAGCGCTGGAAGATTCAAGCTCACGTTCCGGGAAGGACATTCGCGCCAATCACGAAGCCTATAGATAGTGTTTTCAATGCACCAACCTGGAGTCTGGGAAGGAGCATGGCAGCTCATATCACCATAGGACGCATTGGAGAAGTTTATCAAGAAGACCTCAAGGACACTATCTACCAGATTTGACGCCGAGATGAACAATGGGAGTTAGTCAGCACCAAGAAGGATAGATCCATTGCATCTTTCATCCAGGAGTTAAACCAGCACATTCGACGCCACGAGAACCAGATGTGCAATGATATGATAGAGTTGAAGAATGCAAAGGCAAGGATCATCGAGCTAGAAGGAGAACTGAAGTCTACACGCAAGGACTACATGGACGAGATCGTAGCTCTAGCAAGACACAATGGCGATCTTAAGCAGGAGATTGAAGAACTCAAGGGGAAGTTAGCATCCAGGAAGGAAGACAGTCGCATGTCCGGACAACTACATCATCATCGACGACACCGATTCGGATCCAAGTGAACCCGACTTTGAAGACGAAGCTGGAGCAGATATCATGGAGTCTTCCACCGGTTCAAATTTCTAGATGACCACCAGATAGTAGTAGTATTCCCCCATGTAAACATTATAGTCGAGCACTTTTGCGATAGTTAGACCGTTTGTAAGCCCTTGTTTGATTGAATGAAGTGATTTTGTGTGCATTTGCTCATGTGCATTGGGGTAGTGTTTTCCCTTTAGACCTCACTCTATTCTTAATTCTCGTCTTTTCTAAACCCTCAGATGCCTCCGAGACGTGACAATGGATTTCCACCGGAGCTCACTCAGTTGATCCAGCAGCAGAATCAATTGATGCAGATGTTAGTCCAGAACCAGCAGAACAACAACAACAACCCACCACCACCACCTGTTGACCACTTAGCCCGTTTCCTTAGGCTGAATCCGCCGGTGTTTTCCAGTAGCACCGAGCCAATAGTAGCAGACGATTGGCTCCGCAAGATAGGAAGGGAGTTGACCACTGCAGGATGCACGGATGGTGAGAAAGTGAAGTTTGCCGCACATCAGCTTGACGGACCCGCGGCAGCATGGTGGGAGAATTTCACAGCCACTTACCCAGTTGACACTGTCACATGGGATCAGTTTCAGCAAGCTTTCCGCACTGCCCATGTTTCAGCAGGAGCTATGGCCATAAAGAAGCGTGAGTTTCGCAACTTACGCCAAGGAGGAAGGACAGTTGGCCAGTACGTTGACGATTTCAGCAAGTTAGCACGTTATGCCCCAGATGACGTTGCTACGGATGCAGCTAAGCAGGAGAAGTTTCTGGAAGGACTGAATGATGAACTAAGCATGAAGTTGATGGTAGCAAGTTTCAACAACTACCAGGAGTTGGTAGATCGTGCCATCATGATTGAAGGGAAGCAACAGCAGATTGAGAACCGTAAGAGGAAGTATGGACAGGGGAAGTATAACTCTGGAGCCCAGCAGAAGCCCCGTTTTACCCCTAAACCGGGATTTCAGTTTCAGCACACCCATGGAGGAGGTAGCTCGCACAACCATAATGGCCACAAGAATGGTAATGGGAATGGAGGAAGCAACGGCCAGAACCGGACCACCCCATCGACCCCAACCAAGAGAGACCTGAGTCAAGTCACCTGTTTCAAGTGTTCCAAGACCGGACATTATGCCAATGAATGTCCTGAAGGCCAGAATGGAAATGGCAATGGAAGCTCTGGGAAGAAGCCGAACCCTTTCAATAGAGGACAGGTGAACCACGTTAATGTGGAGGAGGTTGAAGATCAGCCGATGCAGTAATCGGTAAGTTTTTGGTTAAGTCATTTACTGCACTCGTTCTTTTTGATTACTGGTGCATCGCATTCATACATATCAAGGGGATTTGTGGATAAGTATAACCTGCCAACCCAAGCCCTTAGGTCACCCATGTTAGTAAGCTCACCAGGAGCGGAGTATGGCTAGACGATGGTGTGATCGGTTACCATTAAGGATTGGTAACTATGTGTTTCCCTCAGACCTAATAGTATTGGAATCTCAAGGATTGGATGTGATATTAGGCATGGATTGGTTATCAAAGTATGAAGGGAACATTGAATGTGCTAGTAAGTCAATTTCTTCTTACCACAGAAGGAAGAAGGATCAAGTATGTATCCCGTCATGTGCCAAACAGGACACAAGTAAACTGCCTAATAGGAGTTGTGCAAGGAGGAAGTACCAGTGGTAAAGGATTTTCCTGATGTATTTCCTGAGGAATTGCCAGGCATGCCACCGGATAGAGACATAGAGTTCTTAATTGAGCTTTTGCCAGGTACCGGCCCAATATCGAAGCGACCATACCGGATGCCAGCAAAGGATTTGGTAGAAATTAAGAATCAGATTAAGGAGTTATTGGATAAAGGTTACATTCGCCCAAGTTCTTCGCCTTGGGGATCACCCGTACTTCTAGTGGAAAAGAAGGATGGATCATTAAGGATGGTTGTAGATTATCGAGGATTGAATGAAGTAACCATCAAGAACAAGTACCCACTGCCAATGATCAACGATCTGTTTGATCGGTTGCAAGGAGCTAAAGTGTTTTCCAAGATCGATTTGCGATGATGTACCATCAGTTGAAGATTAGAGCAGGACATACCTAAGACAGCATTCACCACGAGATATGGACTGTATGAGTATACCGTTATGTCATTTGGATTGACTAACGCACCTGCCTATTTTATGAACCTGATGAACAAAGTGTTTATGGAGTTTTTGGATAAGTTGTCGTAGTGTTCATTGATGACATCCTGGTTTATTCAAGAATGAAGAGGAGCATAAGGAAATTGCGTTTGGTTTTGGAGAAATAAGGGAACATCAGTTATACGCCAAATTCAGCAAATGTGAGTTTTGGTTGAAGGAAGTTGAATTCCTCGGACACGTTATATCCGGAGAAGGTATAGCAGTTGACCCGACTAAGGTTGAGACCGTAACCGAATAGGAATCACCAACGACAGTTGGAGAGATCCGGAGTTTTCTGGGACTCGCAGGATACTACCGAAGATTCATTGAGAACTTTTCAAAGATTGCAAAGCCTATGACTGAATTGTTGAAGAAGGATACTAAGTTCAATTGGACTGAGGAATGTGAGGCTAGTTTCCAGGAGTTGAAGAAACGCTTGGTTACCTCACCAGTATTGATTTTTCCAGATCAGACCAAGGATTATGAGGTGTATTGCGATGCTTCACGTCGAGGACTTGGAGCAGTGCTTATGCAGGAAGGGAGAGTTGTTTCGTATGCTTCACGGCAACTGAAGCCTCATGAGTTGAATTATGCCACGCATGATTTGGAGTTAGCAGCTGTAGTGCATGCATTGAAAACGTGGAGACATTTCCTCATTGGAAATCATTGTAAGGTGTACACGGATCACAAGATTTTGAAGTACATTTTCACTCAGAAGGAGTTGAACCTCCGACAAAGGAGATGGTTGGAGCTCATGAAGGATTATGATATGAGATTGCATTACCATCCCGGAAAAGCTAATGTGGTAGCTGATGCATTGAGCCGTAAGAGCCATGTCAACACCCTAGTGACGGGGAAAATACCAAAGGAGTTAGCAGAAAACCTTCGTGAACTATGTTTGGAAATAGTTCCGAGAGGCTATGTAGCAGCATTGGAGATTCAGTCAACATTGATGGATAAAATCAGAGAAGCTCAAAAATATGACAAGGAGATTGCTGCTATAAAAGAGAAATTGAGCGAAGGAAAAGCAAAGGGATTTCGTGAGGATGAGCACGATACCTTATGGTTTGAGGACCGTGTTTATGTGCCCAATGACCCGGAGATCAGGAAGTTGATTTTGCACGAGGCACATGATTCACCGTATTCGATTCACCCAGGGAATACCAAGATGTATTTGAATTTGAAGAAAACATTCTGGTGGACCGGAATGAAGAAGGATATTGCAGCATATGTAAGCAGTTTGTGACGTATGTCAGAGAGTAAAGGCAGAGCATCAGAAGCCAGCAAGATTGTTACAACCATTGTCGATACCCGAATGGAAGTGGGATAAGATAGGCATGGATTTTATCACAGGACTACCCAGGACGAAAGCAGGCTATGACTCGATATGGGTAGTAGTTGATCGTTTGACAAAGGTAGCACATTTCATTCCAGTTAAGACCACTTACACCAGTGCTAAGTTGGCAAAGATATACATGACTAGAATCATTTGTTTGCATGGAGTTCCGAGGAGTATCGTATCAGATAGGGAACCCAATTTACCTCAAAGTTTTGGAATCAGTTGCATGAAACTTTAGGAACCAGACTAGAGTTCAGCACAGCTTTTCATCCGCAGACAGATGGACAGACCGAGAGAGTCAATCAGATTTTGGAAGATATGCTGAGAGCTTGTGCACTAGATTATGGATCTAGTTGGGACGATAACTTGCCAAGTTGTTTGGACCGGATCTGATAAAGGAATCTGAACAGAAAGTGAAATTAATTCGCGACGGGCTAAAGGTAGCTCAATCCAGGCAGAAGAGTTATGCAGATTCTAAACGCAAGGAGACAGTTTATGAAGTCGGAGACCGAGTTTATCTTCGAGTATCACCACTTCGAGGAGTGAAACGCTTTGGAGTTAAGGGAAAACTAGCGCCACGTTTTGTAGGCCCATACAAAGTGTTGGAACGTATGGGAGAAGTAGCCTACAAGTTGGAATTACCCGAAGGACTGTCAGGAGTTCACGACGTGTTTCATGTACCCTAGTTGAAGAAGTGCCACGCGGAGATGGCTGACATACCACTAAGAGATACGGCACCACTTGAAGCAATTCAGTTGGACAGTGATTTGACTTCTGAGGAGAAACCAGTTAAGATTCTAGAGTATGCCAGTCGAGTCACCCGCAGCAAGGTTATCAAGTTTTGCAAGGTTCAGTGGAGCCACCACACGGAGGATGAAGCCACCTGGGAACAAGAGGAAGATTTGCTGAAGGACCACCCTCACCTATTTTCTAGCCAACCCGAATCTCGAGGGCGAGATTCATCTTAAGGGGGGTAGGTTTGTAACATCCCAAATTTTCAATTTGGGATGTTATACACTAGATCATCATTCCATATCATATTTATTGCATTTTGGTTGATCCTAGAAATTTTTCGCAACTCAAGGACCCTCGGAGAGAGTTGGGGATTTCGTTATTTTCATATTTGAGTTGTCTCAAATTTTGAAAATAGGATCATTTGATTTTATTTATTTTATCTTCAATAATTTCTATTACAAAAATATGAGAGAGGGAATAAAATGACTTTCCCAAAATAAAAGAAATATTGAGGATTTAATAAAAAATCAAATAAGATTTTATTTGCTATTTTATTTGAATTTAGGAAAAATGCGCGTTTTTCAAAATTGCATTTAGGCTTCAAATAAATGTTCATCCTGTGCGGCTTGATTTTAGAAGCCAGGGAAAATTTATTTCGGGATTTTTGGAGTCCGTTTAGTATTTCTTTTGTTTGTTTTTCTGCGCGAAATTATTTAAAAAAAATCAAAACCGACCTAACCGGGCCATGTCCGACTAGGACACCTGGCCCGGCCGGCCCTTAAAAGCCGCGAGGGCCCGAGCGGAGCCGCAGCGCCCTAGCCCGAAACCCTAGCCGCCAGGAGCGCCACCGCGCCACCTCGATCCGCGCGCCGCCGCCTTGATCCGTGCGCCAGCCCGCCGCCGCCGCCCCTCACCGCCAGCCGCCGCCGCACCGGAGGCGCGTCGCCCCGCCATCGTTTGGCGGAGCCGCCCGAGGTAGCTGCAGTTGCCTCGGTTTTTGCAAAGAAAATCGATCGGTTTTTTTTCAAAAACCTAGATCCGTTTTTTTTTTATTTTTTTCCCGGTTCGGTTTATTTTCCAGTTTAGTTTAATTAGCGAGCTTTCGCTCATTTGTTCGTTTTAACGAACGCGTTCATCGTTTAGATCCAGATAACGAACGTTCGTTCATTAATCTGTTCGTCGTTATTCTTTTTCTTGGATTAATCTGTGATTATTTCTGATCGCGATTTCTGATCCGATTTTCGTTCTACTATAACTTTTCGCTCGTTAATCGAAATCAGGCGATTCAAGCGCGTGGAGTTTCGTCTCGAAACCCTCTTTCCGTTTAACTAACTCAAACAAGTTTTTACCTTTGTAAAATTTGACCTAGATTCAGAATAGTAAACGAAGTTTGTTTCTTTTGCCGTTTGACTTTCGTTGCTTCGTTCGATTTGATTATTTTTGCCAACTGGAGTTCTTAAGTTGAACTTTCTAGTTAGATCTCTTATTTGAGTTTTACCTGTGCATTAGATGAGTACTTATTGTATGCTTGTTTGTTTGCGATAGAGTACCCGGAGTGTGCCGCTTGCTACTTCGAATCGCTAGGTTTTGCGGATCATCAGCAAGGCAAGTAACACTTTGATCATACCTCCTACTACCCATGTTTTTATTGCATTAGATCAACCCTCAAACATTGCATGATTAGGATCTAATTAAATTGTGGGTTTGGGAAGTAGTTGAGGTAGACCTATTACCTGTTTTATTATCAAACCTTTGAGTTACTTCTACGTTTCTTATTATGCCATGCTATGCTAGTAGACGTGGATTGGGTGAGTGTATCCATGACAGATGAGATTGTTAATTAATGGTTTATCTAAGGTGGCAACTTAAACACACATCTGGGGGATTGAGGCACCTGGGTATTCCAGCGATTGCCTATTTTCTTTTGGACCGCCACCCGGGCTCAAAGAGATTATGAGATTATTCATACTATAAACTTTCGTGTGCAGCCACAAGCTACTATGGGCTCTAGCATAGTTGATAAGTTTGCGAACTCTTACAGTGGTAGACTAGCAGATGTAGGGGAAAGTAGGTGTAACGGTCTACCCGATCGTAAGGTGCTAGCACTTCTGAAAGACTATGCCTCGGTCATCCATTTCTCAAACACCATGTAGTGCGAGAATCCCAACGGAGGAGATCGAGTCTTGTGGGGAAAAGTGTGCAAACCTCTGCAGAGTGTATAAACTAATCATGGTTAGCCGTGTCCCCGGTTATGGACAACTTGAGTATGTAGTACTTGGATTATCATGTGAATCTCATCAAGTTACTTTAATTAATATTGTTGGGTTTTCATGTTGATGCTTAATTGGGATTGAGAGGGTGCCTACACTCTCAATGTTTAACAACCACCATGATAGTTAAATAAAGTTTATTCCTTTGCAGTAGGGAAAAATTGGCTTTACGCAAAACTGTAACCATAGAGCTTTCCACCAGCCAAATATGCATGTAGTATAGCTTTATTCTTCCATTATTCTCTATGTGTTACTTTGCCAGCATATTCCATGTGCTGACCCGTTTTCGGGCTACAACGTTCATGTTACAGACTTTTCGGACGACGAGTAAGGTGCCTTAGGTCGTGGTTCTATACTGAGTGATGCCGTTGGAATTGATGGACTCACTTATCTTCCAAGCCTTCTGAAGTTATCGTTATTAGATGGCCTTAAGCCATATTTATTGTAATAAGTTCTCTTTTGAGACATTCGATGTAATAAGTGTGTGATTGCCACTCTGTTATAAATCCTTCAAGTACTGTGCGGTGTCAGCATTAATGATCCAGGGATGACACTGGAGCACAGAGATTGGACCGTTTGAGGTCTGGTCGCTACATTGATACGTCTCCAACATATCTACTTTTCCAAACACTTTTGCCCTTGTTTTGGACTCTAACTTGCATGATTTGAATGGAACTAACTCGGATTGATGCTGTTTTCAGTAGAATTACCATGGTGTTATTTATGTGCAGGAGCAAATGTTCTCGGAATGACCTGAAACATCACGGAGCCACTTTTCAGAAAATAAGAAAAATACCTGCAAAAGATGAAGGCCAGGGGCCCACCACCTTGCCACGAGGGTGGGGGGCGCGCCCCCCTACCTCATGGGCCCCCTGTTGCGTATCCGACTCCAACTCCAACTCCATATATTGAGTTTCGGGGAGAAAAAACCAAAGAGAAGAAATCATCGCGTTTTACGATACGGAGCCGCCTCCAAGCCCTAAAACCTCTCGGGAGGGCTGATCTGGAGTCCGTTCGGGGCTCCAGAGAGGGGGATTCATCGCCGTCGTCATCATCAACCATCCTCCATCACCAATTTCATGATGCTCACCGCCGTGCGTGAGTAATTCCATCGTGGGCTTGCTGGACGGTGATGGGTTGGATGAGATTTACCATGTAATCGAGTTAGTTTTGTTAGGGTTTGATCCCTAGTATCCACTATGTTCTGAGATTGATGTTGCTATGACTTTGCTATGCTTAATGCTTGTCACTAGGGCCCGAGTGCCATGATTTCAGATCTGAACCTATTATGTTTTCATCAATATATGAGTGTTCTTGATCCTATCTTGCAAGTCTATAGTCACCTATTATGTGTTATGATCCGTTAACCCCGAAGTGACAATAATCGGGATACTTACTGGTGATGACCGTAGTTTGAGGAGTTCATGTATTCACTATGTGCTAATTCTTTGTTCCGGTTCTCTATTAAAAGGAGGCCGTAATATCCCTTAGTTTCCATTAGGACCCAGCTGCCACGGGAGGGTAGGACAAAAGATGTCATGCAAGTTCTTTTCCGTAAGCACGTATGACTATATTCGGAATACATGCCTACATTACATTGATGAACTGGAGCTAGTTTTGTGTCACCCTATGTTATGATTGTTACATGATGAACCACATCCGGCATAATTATCCATCATTGATCCGATGCCTACGAGCTTTCCATATACTGGTTTACGCTTATTTACTTTCCCGTTGCTATTGTTACAATCACTACATAATACAAAAAATATTACTTTTCTTTCATTACTCTTTTGTTACCGTTACCATCACTATCATATTACTTTGCTACTAAACACTCTGCTGCAGATACTAAGTTTCTAGGTGTGGTTGAATTGACAACTCAGCTGCTAATACTTGAGAATATTCTTTGACTCCCCTTGTGTCGAATCAATAAATTTGGGTTGAATACTCTACCCTCGAAAGCTGTTGCGATCTCCTATACTTGTGGGTTATCAAGACTAATTTCTGGCACCGTTGTCGGGGAGCATAGCTCTATTCTTTGAGTCACTTGGGATTTATATCTGCTGGACACTATGAAGAATTTGAAAGACGCTAAGACAACAATTTATCCCTCAACTACGAGGGGAGGTAAGGAACTGACATCTAGCTCTGCACTTGATTCACCTTCTGTTATGAGTAAGCTTGCGACACCTAAACCTGCTTCTGCTATTCGTTCTGATATGTCGCATGTTATTGATGATGCTACTTCTGCTATGCATGATACTTATGATGAAACTACTTCTATGCTTGATACTACTATGCCACTTAGTGATTTTCTCGAGGAACGACTTGCTAGGGCTAGAGAGATTGAAAATATTGAATCTGATTATGAAGATGAAAGTGATGATGAAGAATCACTTGTTATTCCTGAGGGTTATTTATTTGGTCAAGAAGCTTCTTTAGCTATTTTAACTTGCAAAGATAGATATGAACTCAAAAGGTTATTAGCTAAATGGAATAAGCAATCTCTAAATGCTAGGATGAGACCTGACCCTGCTTTTGCTACTTCACCTATCCGTGTTACTGATAAGTATTATGAATTCTCTGTTGATCCTGATATAATTACTTTGGTTGAATATGATCCTTTTCATGGCTATGAATCTGAAACTATTGTGGCACATCTTACTAAATTAAATGATATAGCTACCCTGTTCACTAATGATGAGAGATCTCGCTACTTTTATATCCTTAAAATATTTCCGTTCTCATTAAAGGGTGATGCTAAGATATGGTTTAATTCTCTTGACCCTGGTTGTGTGCGTAATCCCCAGGATATGATTTATTACTTCGCTGCTAAATATTTCCCTGCTCATAAGAAACAAGCTGCTTTAAAGGAAATATACAACTTTGTGCAAATTAAAGAAGAGAGTCTCCCACAAGCTTGGGGAAGGCTTCTCAAGTTACTTAATGCTTTGCCTGATCATCCTCTTAAGAAAAATGAAATACTTGTTATCTTTTATAATGGACTAATCGATGCTTCCAGAGATTACCTGGATAGTTGTGCTCGTTCTCTTTTCAGGGAAAGAACACCAGATGAAGCTAAAATCTTATTGAATAATATGTTGACAAATGAAAATAATTGGGCACCTCCTGAGCCAGCTCCTGCTCCAATTAAAGATCCTATTCCTAAACCAACTCCGAAGAAGAGAGGCGTTTTATTTCTCAGTCCCGAAGATATGCAAGAGGCAAAGAAATCTATGAAGGAAAAAGGTATTAAAGCTGAAGATGTTAAGAATTTACCTCCTATTGAAGAAATACATGGTCTTAATTTATCGCCTATTTAAGAAACATATGATCTTGATCCTTTATTTATTGAAGAACCTGCATACCTCGATAACCCGACACAGGTAGTAAAGCTAATTCTCTCTATAGATATGATAAAGCTGAAATCCCTCCTACTAAAATTGCTAGTCAATGCTTGGATGAGTTTGATAATTTTATGTTTAAGCAAGAAGACTTCAATGCTTATTTTGGTAGACAATTAAAACAAGATGCTGATATGATTAAATACTTGGGTGATTATATGGCTAATATTAGTGGTGAACTTAAACTTGTTAGCAAACATGCTTCTATGGTTACCACTCAAGTAGAACAAGTACTTAAAGCTCAAAAGGAATTTCTCAATGAGATGAATAGTAAGAAAAATGATCATGCTGTTAAAGTGGCTACTAGAACTGGTAGAATGACTCAGGAACCTTTGTATCCTGAAGGCCACCCTAAGAGAATTGAGCAAGATTCTCAGAGAAATAATATTGATGCACCTAGTTCTTCTAAAAAGAAGAAAGAAAAATGATAGAACTGTGCAAACTTCTAGTGAACCTATTGCTGAACCACTTGATAATCCAAATGATATCTCTACGTCTGATGCTGAAACACAATCTGGCAATGAACATGAACCTAATGAAAATGTTAATGATGATGTTCATAATAATGCTCAACCTAGTAATGATAATGATGTAGAAATTGTATCTGTTGTTGATCTTGATAACCCACAATCAAAGAATCAACGTTATGATAAGAAAGACTTTGTTGCTAGGAAACATGGTAAAGAAAGAGAACCTTGGGTTCAAAAACCCATGCCTTTTACTCCCAAACCATCCAAGAAAAAGGATGATGAGGATTTTGAGAGCTTTGCTGAAATGATTAGACCTATCTTTTTTGCGTATGCGATTAACTGATATGCTCAAAATGAATCCTTATGCTAAGTACATGAAATATATTGTTACAAATAAAAGAAAGATACCGGAAGCTGAAATTTCCACCATGCTTGCTAATTATACTTTTAAGGGTGGAATAACAAAGAAACTTGGAGATCCAGGAGTACCTACTATACCATGCTCCATTAAAAAAACTATGTTAAAACTGCTTTATGTGATCTTGGAGCTGGTGTTAGTGTTATGCCTCTCTCTTTATATCGTAGACTTGACTTGAATAAGTTGACACCTACTGAAATATCTTTGCAAATGGCTGATAAATCAACTGCTATACCTGTCGGTATTTGTGAGGATGTGCCTGTTGTGGTTGCAAACGTTACCATTTTAACGGACTTTGTTATTCTTGATATTCCCGAGGATGATAGTATGTCTATTATTCTTGGAAGACCTTTTCTTAATACTGCAGGGGTTGTTATTGATTGCAACAAAGGCAATGTCATTTTTCATGTTGATGGTAATGAGCTTACGGTACACTTTCCCAGGAAACAACCTCAAGTACATAGTATCAATTCTATCGGAAAAATTCCATCGATTATATTTGGAGGTTTTGAATTTCCTCTTTCTACTGTCAAGAAGAAATATGATATCCTTATTATTGGGGATGTGCATATCCCCGTTGAGGTAACATAGTGTCATTCAAAATTTCTCCGGTTTCATGTTAATCAGAATGAGTTTGTTAACAAGACTTCATCAACCTTGTTAGTGGATTCCTTTTGATGAGCATGAGATGGATGAGACTAGAAGCACAACCTTCTGTACCCTCTCTATACTTTCTGTTATTTAGTTGAAATAAAGTGAAAAATAATAATTTTCTGTCTACTATCTGATTATTCATGCAATATAAAAATACCTCGAAAATAAAAGTTCTCCAAATGCCCTGAAAATTAAATATGATTTTTTATAGAATATTTGAGGATTTATTGAACAAAGAACACACCAGGGGGGCCAACCACCATGCCACGAGGGTGGAGGGCGTGCCCCCTGCCTCGTGGGCCCACGGTGGCCCTCCTCCACTTATTCCTGCACCCATCCTCTTCTTCTTCCTCCCACAAACACGAAAAACCAACTCAAGCACGAGTTCCTGCCCTCTTTGCTGCCATTTTCGATCTCCTTGCTCAAAGCACCTCTCACAAAACTGCTTGGGGAGATTGTTCCTTGGTATGTGACTCCTCCATTGGTCCAATTAGTTTTTGTTCTAGTGCTTTATTCATTGCAAATTTTTGCTACTTAGGTGACCCTGTTCTTGAGCTTGCATGTCAAATTTATATGGTCAAAAGTCGTTTTGATGCATGATATAGGCTCCAGGCACTTGTAGGAGTAGTTGCTATCAATATTATTGAGTTTGGTTTACTTTTATTTTGAGGTTACTAAAAATTTCAGAACTTTTCAAAAAATGATGAGATTATTGAGGGTCTCATCGAGCCAAAGCTCGAAGGAAAAGGCACCAAGCCTAAGTATAATTTGGCGCGCACCGCGGAGGTTCGGGAGTGTGAATGGCCTTCCGAGGATTTCTTAAGAGCAGCCGGGATTTATGAAGATTTCCATGAGTTGGCTCATAATGCAGGCCTCACCGCTTTCCTCCACGACCAATGCGATCAGTATCTCCTACTCACAAATACCTTTGTGCAAAACTTTCATTTTCATTCTAGGAACTCACCACCTACGGCGGAGTTTCATTTATATGATGAGCATAAGGAGATGTCACTTTATGATTTTTGTCGGATTTGTTTAGTCCCTTTTGAGGGCAAGACAGAAGAACCACATCGTGATGATGTGGAGGGATTCATTAATACTATCACAGTAGGGGAAACTAGGAAGGTTTCCGATGCACGAAGCACTAGCATACATTTTCCTGTCTTACGTTACTTTGCATTATTTGCTAGTCGTTGCTTAATTGGCCGCGGAAACTGTGGAAACCTTAGTATCCTTGATATTATTATTTTTCTCCAAGGTTTATACAGTGATAACACTTTTAGTATGGGCGACATTATTGCTAGACGGTAAAGTATGAACCGTACTAAGGGTCCCTTCTTTGGAGGCATCTATGCTACACGCCTAGCTGCACATTTTAACATACCTATTAGGCATGCTGAGAAGGAAGAAAAAGTGCTGCCTCGTGTTTATTTAGATTATAAAAGTATGGTGGCACATGATTTTATTGTTAAGAATAGGGCAGGAGAGCTTAGATATCAATTGTTCTTTAATAAACATCATCCTGAGACTATTACCTTGCCTGCTCCTTCTTTGTTTGATTTGACAGTAGGCACATACCTTGTTCCATTGAAAACTATTCACACCTACCGGAACCCTGCACCAGCCGAGGAGCCAGAACTGGAACCACAATTTGATCCTTCACGACAGTCTAACTATCAGTGGGATCCGGAGATGATTGCCAGCCAGTGGCAATCGGAGCCTTCTTCTTCCTCATCGCAGTACGACCCCAACTATTATTATGGATATCATCCAGGCTAGCCGTGGCCATAGACCAACTTAGGCCAAAAGCCTAAGCTTGGGGGAGTACGTATTTCTCACCGACATTACATTTATGTTCACACACACTCATTGCTAGATGTCGGTGCTCATACTTTTTCATTGTATCATCCATGCTAGTTTATTTCCTTTTATGCTTTCTTCTTGTGTGTTTAATAAACCTTAAGAAAAAACCAAAAAAAGTTAGTTGTAGCTTTTAATTAATTTACTTTCCATGCTTGTAGTAGTAATTAAAAAGAAAACCCAAAAATATTTCCCGTTCTTCTTTTGCTTGTTGGGAGCTTTCCCGTGTAAATAGTTTTATTTCATTTCTTTTCTTTGGGGGTCAGTAGGAGAAGACCATGATTAAATTGTTGAAGTGGCTCTTATATGCTTTATTGTTGATTTAACCAAGAGCCCATATTGCTTTGTCTTCTCCTGTTTATTGAATGCTTGCAGATTCCAGCTTAGTCCAACGCACGTGCACTCTTATTACTATTCACATCGTTCGGTCGTGCAAGTGAAAGGCAATTATGATGATATATGATGGACTGACTGTAATGAGAAAAGCTGGTACAAACTCGACCTCTTTTGTTTTTGTAAATATGATGAGTTCAGCGTTCTTGATTTAGCTTGTTACGAATAAACATGTTTGCAATGACAATTAGAGATCATAGTTGCTTTTTCCATTCTTGATTAGCTATGAGTTATAATGGTTTACCTTGCGTGCCAACATGCTATTAAAATGGTTATGATGTGGTATGATAGGGTGGTATCCTCCTCTGAATGATTTAAGTGACTTGACTTGGCACATGTTCACGCATGTAGTTGAAACAAATCAACATAGCCTTCATGAAATTTATGTTCATGGTGGATTATATCCTACTCATGCTTGCATCCGATGTTTATTAATTTTAATGCATGTACATGGCTGTTGTCGCTCTCTAGTTGGTCGCTTCCCAGTCTTTTGCTAGCCTTCACATGTACTAAGCGGGAATACTGCTTGTGCATCCAAACTCCTTAAGCCCCAAAGTTATTCCACATGAGTCCAGTATACCTTCCTATATGCGGTATCTACCTGCCGTTCCAAGTAAATTTGTATGTACCAAACTCTAAACATTCAAATAATCATCATGTTTTGTATGCTCGAATAGCTCATGTATCAACTAGGGCTGTCTGTATCTTCCATGTTAGGCGGGTTATTTTCAGGAGGAGTGGACTCCGCTCCTCACTCACGAGATAAATGGCTGGTCACCGGGATGCCCAGTCCCATGCTTTATGCAAACTAAATCAAAATAATTGCAAACAAAACTCCCCATGGGACCTGATATATGTTGGAGGCACTCGTTGTTTCGAGCAAGCCATGGATTGATGTTTGTTGGTGGAGGGGGAGTATAAACTTTACCATTCTGTTTGGGAACCGCCTATAATGTGTGTAGCATGGAAGGTATCGCCATCTCTTGGTTGTTATGTTGACAATGAAAGTATACCGCTCAAAATATTATTCACCTCTATTTCAAAACCGAGCTCTGGCACCTCTACAAATCCCTGCTTCTCTCTGCGAAGGGCCTATCTATTTACTTTTATGCTGAGTCATCATCCTCTTATTAAAAAGCACCGGTCAGAGAGCACCGCTGTCATTTGCACTCATTATTGATAGTTTACATTGAGTATGACTTGACTGGATCTCTTTTACCATGAATTACAATGTCTAGTCAGTCCTTGGTCTTTAAAGGTGCTCTGCATTTATGTTTTGCGGTCTCAGCTCGGGCTAGCGAGATACCATCTTGTTATATCATATTAAGATTGTTTTAAGAAAGTGTTGTCATCCGAGATTTATTATTATGGCTCGCTAGTTGATTATGCTATTGATATGAGTAAACTTGAGACCTATGCGTTATTGCGAATGTGATTAGTTATAATCTTTGCTGAAAACTTGAATGCTGGCTTTACATATTTACAACAACAAGAGCAAACAGAGTTTGTGAAAGTTTTTCTTTATCACTTTCAGTTTATCAACTGAGTTGCTTGAGGACAAGCAAAGGTTTAAGCTTGGGGGAGTTGATACGTCTCCAACATATCTACTTTTCCAAACACTTTTGCCCTTGTTTTGGACTCTAACTTGCATGATTTGAATGGAACTAACCCGGACTAACGCTGTTTTCAGCAGAACTACCATGGTGTTATTTATGTGCAGAAACAAATGTTCTCGGAATGACCTGAAACATCACGGAGCCACTTTTCAGAAAATAAGAAAAATACCTGCAAAAGATGAAGGCCAGGGGCCCACCACCTTGCCACGAGGGTGGGGGGCGCGCCCCCCTACCTCATGGGCCCCCTGTTGCGTATCCGACTCCAACTCCAACTCCATATATTGAGTTTCGGGGAGAAAAAACCAAAGAGAAGAAATCATCGCGTTTTACGATACGGAGCCGCCTCCAAGCCCTAAAACCTCTCGGGAGGGCTGATCTGGAGTCCGTTCGGGGCTCCAGAGAGGGGGATTCATCGCCGTCGTCATCATCAACCATCCTCCATCACCAATTTCATGATGCTCACCGCCGTGCGTGAGTAATTCCATCGTGGGCTTGCTGGACGGTGATGGGTTGGATGAGATTTACCATGTAATCGAGTTAGTTTTGTTAGGGTTTGATCCCTAGTATCCACTATGTTCTGAGATTGATGTTGCTATGACTTTGCTATGCTTAATGCTTGTCACTAGGGCCCGAGTGCCATGATTTCAGATATGAACCTATTATGTTTTCATCAATATATGAGAGTTCTTGATCCTATCTTGTAAGTCTATAGTCACCTATTATGTGTTATGATCCGTTAACCCCGAAGTGACAATAATCGGGATACTTACTGGTGATGACCGTAGTTTGAGGAGTTCATGTATTCACTATGTGCTAATTCTTTGTTCCGGTTCTCTATTAAAAGGAGGCCGTAATATCCCTTAGTTTCCATTAGGACCCAGCTGCCACGGGAGGGTAGGACAAAAGATGTCATGCAAGTTCTTTTCCGTAAGCACGTATGACTATATTCGGAATACATGCCTACATTACATTGATGAACTGGAGCTAGTTTTGTGTCACCCTATGTTATGATTGTTACATGATGAACCACATCCGGCATAATTATCCATCATTGATCCGATGCCTACGAGCTTTCCATATACTGGTTTACGCTTATTTACTTTCCCGTTGCTATTGTTACAATCACTACATAATACCAAAAATATTACTTTGCTTTCATTACTCTTTTGTTACCTTTACCATCACTATCATATTACTTTGCTACTAAACACTCTACTGCAAATACTAAGTTTCCAAGTGTGGTTGAATTGACAAGTCGGCTTCTAATACTTGATCATATTCTTTGGCTCCCCTTGTGTCGAATCAATAAATTTGGGTTGAATACTCTACCCTCGAAAGCTGTTGCGATCCCCTATACTTGTCGGGTTATCACGTAGCCATCACCAAGACCCTCATTGACGGCGGCGCCGGCCTCAACGTGCTCTTCGTGGAGGCTTTCAGCCTCCTTCACGTACCACTTGAGCGGCTCCGCCCCAGCAAGCCTTTCTCCAGGGTCAGCGGCTGCTCCTCCAACCCCCTGGGGCAGATCCATCTCCGCGTGACCTTCGGCACATGCGGCAACTACCACATCGAGCTAATCGACTTCGACATCGCCCGCATCGGCTTGCCGTACAATGCCATCCTCAGGTACCCGGCGCTAGCCCAATTCATGGCGGCTACCCATCCTGCCTACAACCTCATGAAGATGCTAGGAAGCAAGGGCGTCCTCATCATGGCTGGAGACACCAAGGAAGCCGTGGCGGCCCTCAAGCTAGCCTTCAGGGCTACATCGGCAGCTTACCCGGCCGAAAAGGCCGTGCCCAGAACCAAGGGGGATGCGCCGACCAAGAAGAAGCAACTATTCACCCAAGGTCAAGCCAAGACAAAGCAGACACCGGTCGATGCAGACGGGGCCTCTGGCGCCACCTTTACTATAGGTGCCGACCTCGCCCCAGATCAAGAAAGGGATTTGGTGGACTTCTTGTTGGCCAACAAGGAAGTATTCACCTGGGAACTGATACGTCTCCAACGTATCTATAATTTTTTGATTGCTTCATGCTATATTATCTACTTTTGGACTATATTGGGCTTATTTTCACTTTTATATTATTTTGGGACTAACCTATTAACCGGAGGCCCAGCCCCAGAATTGCTGTTTTTTTGCCTATTTCAGTGTTTCAAAGAAACGAAATATCAAACGGAGTCCAAACGGAATAAAACCTTCGGGAACGTGATTTTCTCACGAAATGATCCAGGAGACTTGGACCCTGCCAAGGAACAAAAGAGGCGGTCACGAGGGTGGGGGGCGCCCCCCCCTAGGGCGCGCCCCCCTGCCTCGTGGGCCCCTCGGAGCTCCACCGACGTACTCCTTCCTCCTATATATACACACATACCCCCAAACGATCAGAGGAGGAGCCAAAAACCTAATTCCACCGCCGCAAATTTCTGTATCCATGAGATCCCATCTTGGGGCCTGTTCCGGAGCTCCGCCGGAAGAGGGCCGTCATCACGGAGGGCTTCTACATCATCATAGCCTAACCGATGAACTGTGAGTAGTTTACCTCAGATTTTCGGGTCCATAGTTAGTAGCTAGATGGCTTCTTCTCTCTCTTTGAATCTCAATACAAAGTTCTCCCCCTCTCTTGTGGAGATCTATTCGATGTAATCTTCTTTTTGCGGTGTGTTTGTTGACACCAATGAATTGTGGGTTTATGATCAAGTCTATCTATGATTAATATTTGAATCTTCTCTGAATTCTTTTATGTATGATTGGTTATCTTTGCAAGTCTCTTTGAATTATCCGTTTGGTTTGGCCAGCTAGATTGGTAGTTCTTGCCATGGGAGAAGTGCTTAGCTTTGGGTTCGACTTGTGGTGTCCTTTCCCAGTGACAGAAGGGGCAGCAAGGCACGTATTGCATCGTTACCATCGAGGATATCAAGATGAGGTTTATTTCATATTGCATGAATTTATCTCTCTACATCATGTCATCTTGCTTAAGGCGTTACTATGTTTTTAACTTAATACTCTAGATGCATGCTGGATAGCGGTCGATGAGTGGAGTAATAGTAGTAGATGCAGAATCGTTTTGGTCTACTTGTCAGGGACGTGATGCCTATATACATGATCATGCCTAGATATTCTCATAACTATGCTCAATTCTGTCAATTGCTCAACAGTAATTTGTTCACCCCACCGTAGAATACTTATGCTCTTGAGAGAAGCCACTAGTGAAACCTATGGCCCCCGGGTCTATTCTCATCATATTAATCTCCATCACTTTAATCTTGCTTTGCTTTTTTACTTTGCCTTTTACTTTTACTTTGCATCTTTATACCAAAAATACCAAAAATTAATATCAGATCTCACTCTCGTAAGTGACCGTGAAGGGATTAACAACCCCTAATCGCGTTGGTTGCGAGTAGCTATCGTTTTGTGCAGGTACGAGGGACTTGAGCGTGGCCTCCTACTGGATTGATACCTTGGTTCTCAAAAACTGAGGGAAATACTTGCGCTACTCTACTGCATCATCTCTTCCTCTTCGGGGAAAACCAACACAAGCTCAAGACGTAGCAAGAAGGATTTCTGGCGCCGTTGTCGGGGAGTCTACGCAAAAGTCAACATACCAAGTACCCATCACAATCCCTATCTCTCGCATTACATTATTTGCCATTTGCCTCTCGTTTTCCTCTCCCCCACTTCACCCTTGCTGTTTTATTCGCCCTCTCTCTCTATCCTCCCTCTCTATTTTCCTCTTTTGCCCGCTTGCTTCTTGTTTGCTCGTATGGTTGGAATAGTTGTTTATTTATTACCAAACAGAGAACCTAAGATCTATGGATCCTCATCCGCTTGCTAATCTTTTTAAGAGATCCAATTATGATGAACTAATTGCTAGTGAGTTTTGTGCACTAGATTATCCTTATGAAGTTTTGCTTAAAATTCGTGAATCTGAAAAGTGTGATGAATTACTTTATGAAGCCATTCACGATAGATCTTTGAATAAAAAGCATGATTGCAATGATTTTACTATAAATTCTCTTGATGTCAATTGTGCTAATAATATGCAAAACCCTAAGCTTGGGGATACTAGTTTTGCTATGTCTACTATTTGTTGTAATGATCATGATTGGGGTGATTCTTCTTATGATATTGAAAATTTATTTAAGCCCCATGATGAATATGAGATTGATAATAGTGTTTGCAATATTATTAAAAGTGGGTTTGGAAAGGTCATGACTTTAGTTAATGTTAATCCCACTATTTTGGAAGAGTGTCAACTTTGCATGCATATGGATCGTGTTGAAGATATTTTGTGTGATAGCTATTTTGTTGAATTTCCTTATGATTCCACATGCAATTATTATGAGATAGGAAAATATGGTGGTAAAAAATTTCATGTTACTAAATTACCTCTCGTTATGTTGAGATTACTATTGTTTCTTTCCTCTTCCATGCATATGCTAGTTTTTGCTTGCCATGATAATTTGTTTGCCTATAAGATGCCTATGCATAGGAAGTATGTTAGACTTAAATGTGTTTGTCACATGTTTTATGATTCTCTCTTTGTGCTTCAATTCTTGTCTTTCATGTGAGCATCATTGAAATTATCAATGCCTATCTAAAAAGGCTTTAAAGAAAAGCGCTTGTTGGGAGTCAACCCAATATTTATCCTTCCTGTTATTTAATAAATAAATTATTTAGCCTCTGTTTTGGTTGTGTTTTTTATGTTTAATTAGTGTTTGTGCCAAGTAGAACCGTTGGGAAGACTTGGGGAAAGTCTTGTTGAACTTGCTGTAAAAAAACAGAAACTTTAGCGCTCACGAGAACTGCTGTGATTTTTATTTGGAGAGTGCTACTTAGTTAATTATTTTTGCAGATGATTAATAGATATATTCCTCACGTCCAGCAATTTATTTTGAATTTTTGGGGTTCCAGATCTTGCGCTAGCTACAGATTACTACAGACTATTCTGTTTTTGACAGATTCTGTTTTTCGTGTGTTGTTTGCTTATTTTGATGAATCTATGGCTAGTAAAATAGTTTATAATCCATAGAGAAGTTGGAATAAAGTAGGTTTAACACCAATATAAATAAAGAATGAGTTCATTACATTACCTTGAAGTGGTCTTTTGTTTTCTTTCGCTAACGGAGCTCACGAGTTTTCTACTTTAAGTTTTGTGTTATGAAGTTTTCAAGTATTGGGTAAGGATTTGATGGATTATGGAACAAGGAGTTGCAAGAGCCTAAGCTTGGGGATGCCCATGGCACCCCCAAGATAATCTAAGGACACCTAAAATCCAAAGCTTGGGGATGCCCCGGAAGGCATCCCCTCTTTCGTCTACTTCTATCAGTAACTTTACTTGGAGCTATATTTTCAATCACCAACATGATATGTGTTTTGCTTGGAGCATCTTGTATTATTTGTGTCTTTGTGTTTTAGTATGCCACAATCATCCTTGCTGTACACACCTTTTGAGAGAACCATACATGAATTAAAATTTGATAGAATACTCTATGTGCTTCACTTATATCTTTTGAGCTAAGTAGTTTTGCTCTATATGCTTCACTTATATCTTTTGAGCTATGTAATTTTGCTCTATGTGCTTCACTTAGATATTTTAGAGCACGGTGGTGGATTTGTTTTAAATAAACTATTGATCTCTCATGCTTCACTTAAATTATTTTGAGAGTCTTAATAGCATGGTAATTTGCTTAATAATAATATGCTTGGTATTCAAGATTTGTGAAACTTTCTTTGAGTGTGTTGAATACTAAGAAAAGATTGAAGCATGATAATTGTTTTGAGATATGGAGGTGATAATATCAAAGTAATTCTAGTTGAGTAGTTGTGAATTTAAAGAATACTTGTGTTGAAGTTTGTGATTCCCGTAGCATGCACGTATGGTGAACCGTTATGTGATGAAGTCGGAGCATGATTTATTTATTGATTGTCTTCCTAATGAGTGGCGGTCGGGGACAAGCGATGGTCTTTTCCTACCAATCTATCCCCCTAGGGGCATGCGCGTAATACTTTGCTTTGATAACTTCTAGATTTTTGCAATAAGTATATGAGTTCTTTATGACTAATGTTGAGTCCATGGATTATACGCACTCTCACCCTTCCACCTTTGCTAGCCTCTCTAATACCGGGCACCTTTCGCCGGTATCATACACCCACCATATACCTTCCTCAAAACAGCCACCATACCTACCTATTATGGCATATCCATAGCCATTCCGAGATATATTGCCATGCAACTTTCCACCGTTCCGTTCATCATGACACACTCCATCATTGTCATATTGCATATCCCGGTACACCGCCGGAGGCATTCATATAGAGTCATATTTTGTTCTAAGTATCAAGTTGTAATTGTTGAGTTGTAAGAAAAATAAAAGTGTGATGATCATCATTATTAGAGCATTGTCCCAGTGAGGAAAGAATGATGGAGACTATGATTCCCCCACAAGTCGGGATGAGACTCCGGACGAAAAAAAAGAGAGGCCATAAAAAAAGAGAAAAGGCCCAAATAAAAAAATGAGAGAAAAAGAGAGAAGGGACAATGTTACTATCCTTTTACCACACTTGTGCTTCAAAGTAGCACCATGATCTTCATAGTAGAGAGTCTCTCATATTATCACTTTCATATACTAGTGGGAATCTTTCATTATAGAACTTGGCTTGTATATTCCAATGATGGGCTTCCTCAAATTGCCCTAGGTCTTCATGAGCAAGCAAGTTGGATGCACACCCACTTAGTTTCCTTTTGAGCTTTCATATACTTATAGCTCTAGTGCATCCGTTGCATGGCAATCCCTACTCACTCACATTGATATCTATTGATGGGCATCTCCATAGCCCGTTGATATGCCTAGTTGATGTGAGACTATCTTCTCCCTTTTTGTCTTCTCCACAACCACCATTCTATTCCACCTATAGTTCTATGTCCATGGCTCACGCTCATGTATTGCGTGAAGATTGAAATTTTTTTGAAAAAGTTCGAGTATGAAACAATTGCTTGGCTTGTCATCGGGGTTGTGCATGATTTAAATATTTTGTGTGGTGAAGATAGAGCATAGCCAGACTATATGATTTTGTAGGGATAACTTTCTTTGGCCATGTTATTTTCAGAAGACATAATTGCTTTGTTAGTATGCCTGAAGTATTATTATTTCTTATGTCAATATAAACTTTTGTCTTGAATCTTTCTAATATGAATATTCATATCACAATTAAGAAGATTTACGTTGAAATTATGCCAGAACTCCGCATCAAAAATTCTCTTTTTATCATTTACCTACTCGAGGATGAGCGGGAATTAAGCTTGGGGATGCCTGATACGTCTCCAACGTATCTATAATTTTTGATTGCTTCATGCTATATTATCTACTGTTTTGAACTATATTGGGCTTTATTTTTCACTTTTATATTATTTTTGGGACAAACCTATTAACAGGAGGCCCAGCCCAGAATTGCTGTTTTTTTGCCTATTTCAGTGTTTCGAAGAAACGGAATATCAAACGGAGTCCAAACAGAATAAAACCTTTGGTAATGTGATTTTCTCACCGAACGTGATCCAGGAGACTTGGACCCTGCTCCAAGGAACAAAAGAGGCGGTCACGAGGGTGGGGGTGCCCCCCTAGGGCGCGCCCCCTGCCTCGTGGGCCCCTTGGAGCTCCACCGACGTACTCCTTCCTCCTATATATACAAACGTACCCCCAAACGATCAGAGGAGGAGCCAAAAACCTAATTCCACCGCCGCAACTTTCTGTATCCATGAGATCCCATCTAGGGGCCTGTTCCGAAGCTCCGCCAGAAGAGGGCCGTCATCACAGAGGGCTTCTACATCATCATAGCCTCTCCGATGAAGTGTGAGTAGTTTACCCAGACCTTCGGGTCCATAGTTAGTAGCTAGATGGCTTCTTCTCTCTCTCTTTGAATCTCAATACAAAGTTCTCCCCCTCTCTTGTGGAGATCTATTCGATGTAATCTTCTTTTTGCGGTGTGTTTGTTGAGACCGATGAATTGTGGGTTTATGATCAAGTCTATCTATGAATAATATTTGAATCTTCTCTAAATTCTTTTATGTATGATTGGTTATCTTTGCAAGTCTCTTCGAATTATCCGTTTGGTTTGGCCAACTAGATTGGTAGTTCTTGCCATGGGAGAAGTGCTTAGCTTTGGGTTCGATCTTTTGGTGTCCTTTCCCAGTGACAGAAGGGGCAGCAACGCACGTATTGCATCGTTGCCATCGAGGATAACAAGATGGGCTTTATTTCATATTGCATGAATTTATCTCTCTACATCATGTCATCTTGCTTAAGGCATTACTCTGTTTTTAACTTAATATTCTAGATGCATGCTGGATAGCGGTCGATGAGTGGAGTAATAGTAGTAGATGCAGAATCGTTTCGGTCTACTTGTCACGGACGTGATGCCTATATACATGATCATGCCTAGATATTCTCATAACTATGCTCAATTCTGTCAATTGCTCAACAGTAATTTGTTCACCCACCGTAGAATACTTATGCTCTTGAGAGAAGCCACTAGTGAAACCTATGCCCCCTAGGTCTATTCTCATCATATTAATCTCCATCACTTTAATCTTGCTTTGCTTTTTACTTTGCCTTTTACTTTTACTTTGCTTCTTTATACCAAAAATACCAAAGATATTATATCTATCAGATCTCACTCTCGTAAGTGACCGTGAAGGGATTGACAACCCCTAGTCGCGTTGGTTGCGAGTAGCTATCGTTTTGTGCAGGTATGAGGGACTTGAGCATGGCCTCCTACTGGATTGATACCTTGGTTCTCAAAAACTGAGGGAAATACTTACGCTACTTTGTTGCATCATCCCTTCCTCTTTGGGGAAAACCAATGCAAGCTCAAGATGTAGCAGGAACCCAAGCAGCTAGTTGGGGTCCCGAGAGGAGTGACTGAGCATCATCTGAGGGTGTTCCTCAATGTGCGCCCTGTGAAGCAGAAGGTGAGGCGACAATCCACGGAGAAGCAGTCTTTCATCATTCAGGAAACCCGCAAGCTGTAGGTAGCGAGTGTCATTCGCGAGGTCCGGTACCCAGAGTGGCTGGCAAACCCAGTCGTCATGCCGAAGAAAGGAGGGAAGGAACGCATGTGTGTCGACTTCACCGACCTCAACAAAGCCTACCCTCAGGACCCATTCCCTCTGCCGCGCATCGACCAGATTGTCAATTCCACCGCGGATTGTGATCTGCTATGTTTCCTGGATGCGTTCTCAGGCTACCACCAGATCAAGATGGCGGTCGAAGATGTGGAGAAAAAGGCTTTCTTGACCCCATGCGGGGTATACTACTACACTTGCATGCCATTCGGACTGCGCAATGCAGGAGCAAGCTTCCAGCGACTGATCCACATCGCCTTGGGGCGGCAGCTCAGGAGGAACGCTGAGGCCTATGTTGACGACATTGTGGTAAAGTCTCGGGAGGCGAGAACTCTGATTCAGGACCTGGAGGAGACCTTCGTGATCCTGCGCCAGGTGGACTTGCGGCTCAATTCGGAGATGTGCGTGTTTGGTGTCACTTCCGGCAAGTTGCTGGGCTTCCTCGTGACCCACAGAGGGATCGAGGCTAACCCGGAGAAGGTCAAGGCAATCAAAGACATGAGCCCACCACAAAACCTCAAGGAAATGCAGAAGCTTGCAGGCTGCGTGACTTCGCTGGGGCGCTTCATCTCCAAGATTGGGGGAGCGCGCCTTGCCATTCTTCAAGCTGATGAAGAAGAAGGGCCCATTCGAGTGGACCCCCAAGGCCGACCTGGCATTTCAAGACCTCAAGAGATACTTGACTAGCCCGCCGGTGATGGTGGCGCCTCGTCCTCGCGAGCCCTTGGTAATCTACCTGTCTGACACACCCCACTCCGCCAGCGCGACACTGGTGGCCTTCAGAGAGGAGCCCCAAGTCAAGGGTTTGCCAAATGAAGCCGCCAAGCCGGATGAGGCTGCACAACACCAAGGCAATGCTCCTGAGACAGCGGCTACCCCGACTAGTCATCAAGCCCCAGGAGCTGGGGATCCATAGGAAACACCTCAGTCCCCAGGAGCCAAAAACTCCGTTAGCTCTCTCGCCCTTGTCGAGCACCCAGTGTACTTCGTCAGCATAGTGAAACGAGATGCAAGGGCACGGTACCCCATGCCTCAGAAGTTCTTGCTCGCACTCCTGGTGGCCTTGCCTAAGCTGCACCACTACTTCCAGGGTCACCTCATCAAGGTCGTCTCAGCTTACCCATTGGAGAGAGTGCTCAGGAGCCCCAATGCTGCCGGAAGAGTCACCGAATGGAACATCGAGCTGCAAGCGTTTGACCTGGAGTTCAGCACAACCAGGTTCATCAAAGGAGCTACGCTCGCTAACTTTGTGGCAGAATGGACCGATACCCCAAAGCTCGAAGCAGGCGAGAACCGATCCCTCTCGCCAGGGAGTGAAGCGCCAGATGGCTGGGTCATGTACTTCGATGGCGCGTTCGTGCGCCCGGGCGTGGGGCTGGAGCCGTGCTCATCTCGCCCACTCAGGACAAGCTTTACTACGCCCTCAACAACATCGCAGAGTATGAGGGTCTCATCGCCGGTCTCAAGGCTGCGGTGGCTCTGGGGGTGAAACGCCTCACCATCAAGGGAGACTCGCAACTCCTCGTCAACTTCTCCAACAAGGTGTACGAGCCAAAGGATGAGCACATGGAGGCATACCTCGCGGAGGTGCGCAAAATGGAGAAGCAATTCTTGGGCCTGGAGCTGCAGCATGTGCCTCGTGGCACCAATAAAGAGGCCGACGACAACGCCAAAAGAGCATCTGCTACCTCTTGAGCACTGCGTTGGTTTTCCCTTGAAGAGGAAAGGGTGATGCAGCAAAGTAGCGTAAGTATTTCCCTTAGTTTTTGAGAATCAAGGTATCAATCCAGTAGGAGGCCACGCACGAGTCCCTTGCACCTACACAAACAAATAAATCCTCGCAACAAACGAGATAAGGGGTTGTCAATCCCTACACAGTCACTTACGAGAGTGAGATCTGATAGATATGATAAGATAATATTTTTGGTATTTTTTATGATAAAGATGCAAAGTAAAATAAAAGGCAATAAAAATAACTAAGTGTTGGAAGATTAATATGATAGAAAATAGACCCGGGGGCCATAGGTTTCACTAGTGGCTTCTCTCAAGAGCATAAGTATTTACGGTGGGTGAACAAATTACTGTTGAGCAATTGACATAATTGAGCATAGTTATGAGAATATCTAGGTATGATCATGTATATAGGCATCACGTCCGAGACAAGTAGACCGACTCCTGCCTGCATCTACTACTATTACTCCACACATCGACCACTATCCAGCATGCATCTAGAGTATTAAGTTCATTAGAACAGAGTAACGCTTTAAGCAAGATGACATGATGTAGAGGGATAAACTCATGCAATATGATATAAACCCCATCTTGTTATCCTCGATGGCAACAATACAATACATGCATTGCTGCCCCTACTGTCACTGGGAAAGGACACCGCAAGATTGAACCCAAAGCTAAGCACTTCTCCCATTGCAAGAAAGATCAATCTAGTAGGCCAAACCAAACTGATAATTCGAAGAGACTTGCAAAGATAACCAATCATACATAAAAGAATTCAGAGAAGATTCAAATATTTTTCATAGATAAACTTGATCGTAAACCCACAATTCATCGGTCTCAACAAACACACCGCAAAAGAAGATTACATCGAATAGATCTCCACAAGAGAGGGGGAGAACTTTGTATTCAGATCCAAAAAGAGAGAAGAAGCCATCTAGCTAATAACTATGGACCCGTAGGTCTGAGGTAAACTACTCACACTTCATCGGAGGGGCTATGGTGTTGATGTAGAAGCCCTCGTGATCGATGCCCCCTCCGGCGGAGCTCCGGAAAAGGCCCCAAGATGGGATCTCATGGATACAGAAAGTTACGGTGGTGAAATTAGGGTTTTGGCTCTGTATCTGGTAGTTTGGGGGTACGTAGGTATATATAGGAGGAAGGAGTACATCGGTGGAGCAACAGGGGGCCCATGAGGGTGGAGGGTGCGCCCAGGGGGGGTAGGCGCGCCCCCTACCTCATGGCCTCCTGGTTGATGTCTTGACGTAGGGTCCAAGTCCTCTGGATCACGTTGGTTCCGAAAATCACGTTCCCGAAGGTTTCATTCCGTTTGGACTCCGTTTGATATTCTTTTTCTGTGAAACTCTGAAATAGGCAAAAAACAGCAATTCTGGGCTGGGCCTCCGGTTAATAGGTTAGTCCCAAAAATAATATAAAAGTTTATAATAAAGCCCAATAATGTCCAAAATAGAATATAATATGGCATGGAACAATCAAAAATTATAGATATGTTGGAGACGTATCAAGCATCCCCAAGCTTAATTCCTGCTCGTCCTCGAGTAGGTTAATGATAAAAACAGAATTTTTGATGTGGAATGCTACTTGGCATAATTTCAATGTAATTCTTCTTAATTGTGGTATGAATATTCAGATCCGAAAGATTCAAGATAAAAGTTCAATATTGATATAAAAATAATAATACTTCAACCATACTAACTAAGCAATGATGTCCTCTCAAAATAACATGGCCAAAGAAAGTTCATCCCTACAAAATCATATAGTTTAGTCATGCTCCATTTTCGTCACACAAGAATGCTCTCATCATGCACAACCCCGATGACAAGCCAAGCAATTATTTCATATACTTTTTCAACCTTCACGCAATACTTGAGCGTGAGCCATGGATATAGCACTATGGGTGGAATAGAATATAATGATGGGGGTTATGTGGAGAAGAAAAAAAGGGAGAAAGTCTCACATCAACGAGACTAATCAATGAGCTATGGAGATGCCCATCAATTGATGTTAATGCAAGGAGTAGGGATGGCCATGCAACGGATGCACTAGAGCTATAAATATGTGAAAGCTCAACAAAAGAAACTAAGTGGGTGTGCATCCAACTTGCTTGCTCACGAAGACCTAGGGCATTTGAGAAAGCCCATTGTTGGAATATACAAGCCAAGTTCTATAATAAAAAGTTCCCACTAGTATATGAAAGTGATAAAACAAAAGACTCTCTATCATGAAGATTATGGTGCTACTTTGAAGCACAAGTGTGGTAAAAAGGATAGTAACATTGTCCCTTCTCTCTTTTTCTCTCATTTTTTTGGGGCCTTCTCCCTTTTTTTGGCCTTTCTATTTTTTTATATATTTTTCCTCACTTGGGACAATGCTCTAGAAAATGATGGTCATCACACTTCTATTTATTTACAACTCAATGATTACAACTCGATACTAGAACAAAGTATGCCTCTATATGAATGCCTCCGGCGGTGTACCGGGATATGCAATGAACCAAGAGTGACATGTATGAAAGGATTATGAATGGTGGCTTTGCCACAAATACTATGTCAACTACATGATCATGGAAAGCAATATGACAATGATGAACGTGTCATGATAAACGGAACGGTGGAAAGTTGCATGGCAATATATCTTGGAATGGCTATGGGAATGCCATAATAGGTAGGTATGGTGGCTGTTTTGAGGAAGATATAAGGAGGTTTATGTGTGAAAGAGCGTATCATATCATGTGGTTTGGATGCACCGGCGAAGTTTGCACCAACTCTCAATGTGAGAAAGGGCAATGCACGGTACCGAAGAGGCTAGCAATGATGGAAAGGTGAGAGTGCGTATAATCCATGGAATCAACATTAGTCATAAAGAACTCATATACTTATTGCAAAAATCTACAAGTCATCAAAAACCAAGCACTACGCGCATGCTCCTAGGGGGATAGATTGGTAGGAAAGGACCATCGCTCGTCCCTGACCGCCATTCATAAGGAGGACAATCAAAGAACACCTCATGTTTCAAATTTGTTACATAACATTTACCATACGTGCATGCTAAGGGACTTGCAAACTTCAACACAAGTATTTTTCAAATTCACAACTACTCAACTATCACAACTTTGATATCACTACCTCCATGTCTCAAAACAATCATCAAGCATCAAACTTCTCTTAGTATTCAACACACTCATAAGAAAGTTCTTACTAGTCTTGAATACCTAGCATATTAGGATTATTTAAGTAAATTACCATGATATTTAAGACTCTCAACATAATCTAAGTGATGCATGAGAGAATAATGGTTTCTATAAAACAAAACCACCACTGTGCTCTAAAAGATATAAGTGAAGTACTAGAGCAAAAACTATATAACTCAAATGATATAAGTGAAGCACATAGAGTATTCTAATAATTTCCGAATCATGTGTGTCTCTCTCAAAAGGTGTGTACAGCAAGGATGATTGTGGTAAACTAAAAAGAAAAGAATCAAATCATACAAGACACTCCAAGCAAAACACATATCATGTGGTGAATAAAAATATAGTTCCAAGTAAAGTTACCGATGGAAGTAGACGAAAGAGGGGATGCCTTCCGGGGCATCCCCAAGCTTTGGATTTTAGGTGTCCTTAGATTGTATTGGGGTGCCATGGGCATCCCCAAGCTTAGGCTCTTGCCACTCCTTGTTCCATAATCTATCAAATCTTTCACCCAAAACTTGAAAACTTCACAACACAAAACTTAAAGTAGAAAATCTCGTGAGCTTCGTTAGCGAAAGAAAACAAAACACCACTTCAAGGTACTGTGATGAACTCATTCTTTATTTATATTGGTGTCAAACCTACTGTATTCCAACTTATCTATGGTTTATAAACTATTTTACTAGCCATAGATTCATTAAAATAAGCAAACAACACACGAAAAACAGAATCTGTCAAAAACAGAATAGTCTGTAGTAATCTGTAGCTAACGAAAGATCTGGAAGCACAAAAATTCTAAAATAAATTTCTGGACGTGAGTAATTTATCTATTAATCATCTGAAAAAATAATTAACTAAATATCACTTTCCAAATAAAAATGGAAGCAATTCTCGTGATCCCTAAAGTTTCTGTTTTTTACAGCAAGATTAAAAAGACTTCCCCCAAGTCTTCCCAACGATTCTACTTGGCACAAACACTAATTAAACACAGAAAACACAACCAAAACAGAGGATAGATAAATTATTTATTACTAAACAGGAGCAAAAAGCAAGGAATAAAAATAAAATTGGGTTTCCTCCCAACATACGCTATCGTTTAACGCCCCTAGCTAGGCATAAAAAGCAAGGATAGATCTAGGTATTGCCATCTTTGGTAGGCAATCCATAAGTGGCTCTCATTATAGATTCATATGGTAATTTTATTACCTTTCTAGGAAAGTGTTCCATGCCTTTCCTTAACGGAAATTGGGATCTGATATTTCCTTCCTTCATATCAATAATTGCACCGATCGTTCTAAGGAAAGGTCTACCAAAAATAATAGGACATGAAGGATTGCAATCTATGTCAAGAACAATAAAACCTATGGGAACATAATTCCTATTTGCAACAATAATAACATCATTAATTCTTCCCATAGGTTTCTTAATAGTGGAATCCGCAAGGTGCAAGTTTAAAGAGCAATCATCAAAATCACGAAAACCTAGCAAATCACACAAAGTCTTTGGAATCATGGAAACACTAGCACCCAAATCACGCATAGCATTCGTGATCTTTAGTTTTAATTTTAATAGTAGGTTCCCACTCATCATAAAGTTTTCTAGGGATAGAAACTTCCAGCTCAAGTTTTTCTTCATAAGATTGCATCAAAGCATCAACGATATGTTTAGTAAAAGCTTTATTTTGACTATAAGCATGAGGAGAATTTAGCACGAATTGCAACAAGGAAATACAATCTATCAAAGAGCAATTATCATAATTAAATTCCTTGAAATCCAAAATAGTGGGTTCATTAATATTTAAAGTTTTGACTTCTTCAATCCCACTTTTAACAATTTTAGCATCAGGATCTAAAGACTCCAAATTTTTGGAACGCCGTCTAGGTAAAGGTGGATCATATTCAGTCCCATCATTATCAAGATTCATATTGCAAAACAAAGATTTAACAGGGGGCACATCAATAACTTTTACATCTTCATCTTTATCTTCCAAACAAATTCTGGCTTAGCGGCCATCTTATTAACTAAGGTGGCTTGCTTATCCAAAACTTTAGCTATTAACTTCTCAAGATGAGCAATCTGAGATTTCAAACCATCAAATTCTTTAGACATATCATCGATATCCTTATTCATATAACCCATAATTTTTTTTTGTTCTTTAAGCTCATTTCTAAAGAAATTATTATGCTCAAATTGTAAAACCATAAAACTCCTGACGTTGCTTTCTATCTCTTCCATCCTTTAAGGTGAAGATCTCCAAATCTAGGTAGAGCCATCGTGACAAGCAAGCAATCCAACACACGAGCAAACGAGAGACGGGCAAAAGGAGGCAAACGGAAAAGAGAGGGCGAATAAAACGGCAAGGGTGAAGTGGGGGAGAGGAAAACGAGAGGCAAATGGCAAATAATGTAATGTGGGAGATAAGGGTTTGTGCTGGGTACTTGGTGTGTTGACTTTTGCGTAGACCTCCCCGGCAACAGCGCAAGAAATCCTTCTTGCTACCTCTTGAGCACTGCGTTGGTTTTCCCTTCAAGAGGAAAGGGTGATGCAGCAAAGTAGCGTATGTATTTCCCTCAGTTTTTGAGAACCAAGGTACCAATCCAGTAGGAGGACACGCACGAGTCCCTCGCACCTACACAAACAAATAAATCCTCGCAAGCAACGCGATAAGGGGTTGTCAATCCCTACAAGGTCACTTACGAGAGTGAGATGTCATAGATATGATAAGATAATATTTTTGGTATTTTTTATGATAAAGATGCAATGTAAAATAAAAGGCAATAAAAATAACTAAGTGTTGGAAGATTAATATGATAGAAAATAGACCCGCGGGCCATAGGTTTCACTAGTGGCTTCTCTCAAGAGCATAAGTATTCACGGTGGGTAAACAAATTACTGTTGAGCAATTGACATAATTGAGCATAGTTATGAGAATATCTAGGAATGATCATGTATATAGGCATCACGTCTGAGACAAGTAGACCCACTCCTGCCTGCATCTACTACTATTACTCCACACATCAACCGCTATCCAGCATGCATCTAGAGTATTAAGTTCATAAGAACAGAGTAACGCTTTAAGCAAGATGACATGATGTAGAGGGATAAACTCATGCAATATGATATAAACCCCATCTTGTTATCCTCAATGGCAACAATACAATACGTGCCTTGCTGCCCCTACTGTCACTAGGAAAGGACACCGCAAGATTGAACCCAAAGCTAAGCACTTCTCCCATTGCAAGAAAGATCAATCTAGTAGGCCAAACCAAACTGATAATTCAAAGAGACTTGCAAAGATAACCAATCATACATAAAAGAATTCAGAGAAGATTCAAATATTATTCATAGATAAACTTGATCATAAACCCACAATTCATCGGTCTCAACAAACACACCGCAAAAGAAGATTACATCGAATAGATCTCCACAGGAGAAGGGTAGAACTTTGTATTGAGATCCAAAAAGAGAGAAGAAGCCATCTTGCTAATAACTATGGACCCGTAGGTCTGAGGTAAACTACTCACACTTCATCGGAGGGGCTATGGTGTTGATGTAGAAGCCCTCCGTGATCGATGCCCCCTCCGGCGGAGCTCCGGAAAAGGCCCCAAGATGGGATCTCGTGGATACAGAAAGTTACGGTGGTGGAATTAGGGTTTTGGCTCCGTATCTGGTAGTTTGGGGGTACATAGGTATATATAGGAGGAAGGAGTACGTCGGTGGAGCAACAGGGGGCCCACGAGGGTGGAGGGCGCGCCCAGGGGGTAGGCGCGCCCCCTACCTCGTGGCCTCCTAGTTGATGTCTTGATGTAGGGACAAGTCCTCTCGATCACGTTCGTTCCGAAAATCACGTTCCCGAAGGTTTCATTCCTTTTGGACTCCATTTGATATTCTTTTTCTGCGGAACTCTGAAATAGGCAAAAAACAACAATTCTGGGCTGGGCCTCTGGTTAATAGGTTAGTCGCAAAAATAATATAGAAGTGTATAATAAATCCCAATAATGTCCAAAACAGAATATAATATAGCATGGAACAATAAAAAATTATAGATACGTTGGAGACGTATCAGCATCCAAGCGGCTGCCCCAAGAACCTGGTGTCTTCGAGGAGTGGCTCTTCAAGCCTTCGGTAGCACCTCCGCCTGCGGAGCCAGCGCCACCTCAGGAGGAGCTCCCCCAGCCACCAGCCTCAGAGCCCCCGCCTACGGCCCGACCTCAGGAGCGCGCCTCCTCTTAGCGCTCGAGCCTCATGAGGGGTGCTAGATCAAGGAGTTCAAGGCGTACCTAACGCAAGGCACGTTGCCGGAGAAGGAGGAAGACGCGGAGCGTGTGGCCCAGCAGGCTATGGCGTACTACATTCAGGACGGCGAGCTATATAGGAAGCGGCCAAATGATATTTCTCTATGATGCATTTCCAGGGAAGAAGGGAATGAGCTGCTGGCCGACATACATGGCGGAGACTGCGGGCACCACTCGTCATTGCGCACCCTGGTCGGCAATGCTTTCTGCAGTGGGTTCTATTGGCCCACGACACTCAAGGACGCGGCCGTGCTGGTGAAATCCTTCGAGGCCCGCCAATTCCACGCCAAGCAGATCCACCAGCCTGCTCAGGACCTCCAGACTATCCCGCTCTCATGGTTGTTCGGGGTCTAGGGGTTGGATATCCTGGGCCCATTCTCTCGAGCGCCTGGAGGCTACCGCTACCTCTACGTCACCATCGACAAATTCACCAAGTGGGCGGAAGTGGAAGCCGTCCGCACCATCTCAGCTAGGTCAGCAGTCAAGTTCATCAAGGGCCTCGTAAGCCGATTTGGGGTCCCTATTCGCATCATCACTAACAATGGCTCACTGTTCAATAGCAATCTCTTCAAAACATATTGTGTTAACCTTGGAATGCAGATCTGCTACGCCTCCGTGGGGCACCCCGGGAGCAACGGCCAGGCCGAACACGCCAATGCGGAAGTCCTGAGGGGTCTCAAGACTAGGACCTTCAAGAAGAAGCTCGAGTCTTGCGGTAGGGGCTGGCACGACGAGCTCCAGTCCGTGCTGTGGTCCATCCGCACCACCGCCACCAGGCCCACAGGCGAGACCCCATTCTTCCTCATCTACGGAGCAGAAGCGGTTCTCCCACACGAGGTTAGGCATCGCTCCGCGCGGGTCCTGGCGTTTGATGAAACATGACAGGACGCCATGCGGGGGATGGACCTCGTGCTGGGGGAGGAACGCCGCCGTGAAGCCTCGCTCCGAGATGCGAGGTACTAGCAGGCACTGCAGTGGTACCACTGCCGCAGCATCCGCTCCAGGACGCTCGAGGTGGGTGATCTTGTCCTGAGGCGGGTGCTCTCCAGGGAAGGGCTGCATAAGTTCTCGCCCATGTGGGAGGGCCCGTTTCGGGTCGCCCACGTCTCCAGGCCTGGCGCCGCGCGCCTCAAGACGTAGGACGGGATCCCCATCCAGAACGCCTGGAACATCCAGCACCTCCGGAAGTTCTACCCATGAAGCAAGGCCCGACGCCTGTGAAGCAAGGCCCAGTGCCTGTGAAGAATCTCCGCTCATGACACTCACACGTAATAATGAGTGGGGCTGTACACGCCCCGGAGTCTTAGGAGTGCCTCCCTCGGGCCTCGGGGGCTCCCTCCCATGACTAGTGGCAAAACTTAGCTCCGTGCTAGTGAGAAGACAAGAAGACTAGACTAGGTGCCGGATGCGGCTTTTAATTTGCTTTCCACAATTGGTTCGCCCCTCTTTAGTAAGAATTTGCTTTCTGGTGTTCCTTGCTGGCCCAGTTCCATTGCCTTTTCGCCTCCTTTCTGCTCTCGGTTCCTCGTTTTTGACCCGTACTCTCCCTCGCGTGCCTCACGAGGGGGCTGGCCAGGTGCCCTCATGAGCATTTTCGTTTTCCTGTCTTTCGCAAGGCACCCTCACTCGAGTTCGCAAGCTAGCACACCCCTCTCAATCCGTGCCCCCTGGGTACCACGATACGAAGCACTGGGTCATGACCGGCAGTGCCTTTGACTAGGATCCAGAAGGATAAGAATTTCCTAGCAAATTTTTGCAGTTCTTAGGCGCCTCCCGAGCACAGCAGGCCTCGTCAGGCATTGGGGGATGCGCATCTTGCGAGGCGGAATCTACTTCAGGCGCATCAAGCTAAGTTATTCCTATGCGCATACATAAAACATGACTCTGCAACACAACGCACGAATGATAAACATAATACAACCACTTAGAAATCATAATTGTTGCACGCCCAAGCGGGGCCCTATACTTGTCTCTCTCTTAATGCAGGAAGGAAAGGAAAAAATGAAACAAAAGCGAAACGTGCTCCCGCAACAGGTTGTGAGGACGGGCCCGTGGCGCTCTCCTGAGCTCAGCCAGACCCCTCCTCTCGCTTCACCGGAGCGCGGCGGCGAGTTGACCAGCTGCCACCTTCGAAGCGGGCGCGACGGCATGGCGGCTGGTCGTAGCCGGCACTGCTGGAGCTGTTACCATAAGAGGAGTCGCCGTAGCTAGACGAGCCATGGCCAGCACCGAGGACAAAGCCGCCTTCCTCGTCGTCACGACCATTGCCAAGGTCGAGCACCTCGCCGCCGTCGTTGTCCTCAAGGCAGCACCAGACGCAGCGACCATCTTCCCCAAATACCCTCACGAAGAGGGTCGCGTCGCCGTCATACTTGAAGTGGAGGGCGCACCGCCTGCCCAGCCTACGCGCGCGGGCGAACGTCTGCCAGTCGTGGGCTAGGACCGCGTTGCCCGTGGCGGAGACTTCCACTGCGAGCCACGAAGCCCTACTGCAACAACTGTCCGCCTGAAGCCAGAGACCGCCTGGACCTGCGGACGGCAGTTCGCCGACAAAGAACCGCGGGAGCTGAAGCCAGGTGCCAATCGGGTTCTCCGACCACACGATGAACTCCGGCATCGCCTCCGCCAAATGGAAGCGCGGCCGAGGAGGCCGCGCAACCACGTCATGCCTCACTTTATCAACAGGACTGCCGCGACCTGGGCGACTGCCACCATGCGAAGAGGCGCCACCGCGGCCACGAGGGGCCACGGCGGAGGTCGTGGTGTGCTTGCGAGGACGGCCGCGCCCGCTCTTGGGTGGCGGCGAGCCAGACCCTTCCTGGCGAGCCTTCCCCTTCTCCGCGTCCGAGAACCTCTTCACAGGCTCCATGGTTGTCACTGCCGGCAGTAGAGCGAAGAAGAAGAAGGAGCGGGAGAAGTGAAGGAGGAGATGGGTGACAGGGGCTCCGCCCCCTCTTCCCATTTATAGCCAAGAGCAGGCCAACCGCCGTCCTCCATGATCTAAGGTAATAATGATCATTTTCTGCATGCTGTAAGGACCCTTCAAGTCGGGCAGTTGCCGAGGCGGCATGGGGAAGCGGAGATGCCCACGTCCAATCAATCGCCACGCGTCAAGCGGGGCCGCAGGCTGTTGTGGCTCGCGGTGTTCTGCACTTGTCCTTCGGCTTTGCCTTGAAGCTAAGTCCGACCGCGCCTTGGGCCCTGGGGCTACTGTCAGTGTTCTGGGCACGGGGGTTCCCAGACTTGCCTGCCTACGGCCCACAGCATGGCTCCACTAGCGGCCCTGTACGCCCATCTTCACTAGCAAACACTCAAGACCCTCGCGAGGGGCCAAGCCTCGCGAGGCGAACAATGCAAGACCTCCTCGGGGCAGCCTCACCAGGCTGGCTCGCGAGGGGCAGACGGATCAAGGCAAGGGACACCTCACGAGGTTTACGTGACGTAGCCATGACTACTTGAGCCAGGCGGGCGCCAGCGCATGCAGTGTCCTCGTTTCCTCTTTAGTGCTAAAGAGGCAAGCGCAGGCGAGGAGTCCTGAGGCAGCAGGCAAAGGTTTCCATATCGGTGCAACAAGACCAAGACCAACAGGACAGCAGGACGGAGGTCACTGTGGAGCCCAAGACGACATCACCACCAGAGCCTTTGGTAGGCGAAGACTACTTTTGTCAGGATAACTCATACAAGTTGTCTCCCTTCGAATTTGGCCGTTGTGGGATCCCTTCCCGCTCAATATTTGGGAAGAGGACCAGGGCCTCTATAAATTGGACTAGCCACCACCATTGCAAAGGGAGAGATCTGATCGGACCCGGATCATCCCGAACCACACCAGCGCACCAAGCACAAGAACACCTCTCCTCAGGAGGCTATTCTTCCCTTGTAACTGTTCATCCTCAACCCAAGAGGCAATCCACCACACCACACTGGAGTAGGGTATTACACCACAATGGTGGGCCAAACCAGTATAAATCTTGTGTCTCTCGTTCTTTGGGTTCGTCGAGCTAGACCGTGAGATTGTGCAGTGTGCGAGCTAGAGAGGGGGAGAGATCTTTGTGCGCACCCCAGTGTTCGAACCTCAAGGGTTTTGCCGGAACCCGAAATCCGACAATATGCCAAAAATCTGTATCCATTAATTTATAATATGTTGTTATCTGTAAGTGTTATCAAAAATTCAGATCCAATTTAAGAAAACTATTAACATTAATAACATGCGAGTTCAAATTTATACTTACATGTTGTTATTTTTACTATTTTTTCCAGTATGTACCTTGTAATGTCAGATCATTTCTCGCTGAATACATTGATGAGAGGAAGAAATAAGCAAGAAATTGCATAAAGAGCAGGTAGGGCCAGCCCTTCTTACACATGAAGGAAGGTCTTACAATGCTTTGTTTAAGCATAGGGAGAACTACACAAAATTCTACGGTGGTGAATGGAACATCTTTGCGGATGATTATGAACTACATGCTGGAGACCGCATAGAATTTGAACACCAGACGAGGGTCTCAATCTCGAAATACAAACATATCGGGATGACAAAAGGCTGCTTCCATTACCCCACGTTGGTAGGTATTTAATATTACACTTATTTTCTTTCGCTGTATTTTTATATGCACGCATCGAACTGAATAATATTAACCCCGTGTTGGATATAACTTTATCTAACTTTAAAATCTTGTTATTTTTCTAGCTCTCGACGATCTTTCTTCTGACGATTTCGACCATGTTCACTGCTGTGTCTACTCTAAGGATATTGAGCTTACCTACGACCAGACATGATTCTTTCTACAACGCCTTTTCGGAGATACTTTCATCCGTTGTCGTCCATTTGTCCACGTCTTGACTCCCACTAACACCAAAGACTGTGTCATGGTTGGTTACAACTATCCTTGTTAAAATACCAAACATATTTTGCTTATATGTAAAATTAACAATATTGACATAATTTTGCTTATATGTAAAATTATAAAGAACCTATTTATTCAAACATAAAACAACAAAAACTTTTGTTATTCTCTTAATATATTGTTTTATCCATTTACACACAAACCTGAACATGCCAGGAAATATATTACTTTCAATATGGAATTTCTTAATTGTTTTATTCAGCCATTCTTTTATTTAATGTCCAAGTAGCAAATCAACGGTTTTAATTCTATTTAATTTTGATTTCTTGTAGAAAATTACGAGGATCGTTGTCTCAACATTGAAGAGAAGGGTGGACATGCCAACCAATGGCAAGGTGACCCTTGAAGCTCCTGATGAACCTACCCATGTCATCACTCCTTCGTCATACTACATCTGCAAAAATGACGACAGTATGGTAATAGAAAAGTCTTCTTTCAGAGACTTCATATCAGCTGCATCCTTTGTTGAAAAGAACATTGTTCTGATCACTTTCAAAGAGCACCATGATCGTTCTGTGTCCATCATCATTCAGCGCATTCTGTAGATTCCGTTGGAACCGGCACCTAAAATGGAAGCAACCGTGTATCTCCTAGGATGTTCAACGCTTGTTTCAGGAGCAAAAGACTGGTTACTATAAGTTTGCTAGTTAGGATGGTAGAGTAATGTAACTATTATGGACCATGTGCTTGCTTTAACTATCAGCATGATCTTTTGGAACTTATGTAACTCTTACAGACCCTCAACTTGCTGTTTCAACCATCGGAATGATCCTTTGCAACAAATGTTGTTTGAACTATCGGAATGATTCATTGGAACAAATGTAATTCTTATCCTTTGAAAAGTTCACAATTCAAAAAACCAAAAAACAGAAAGAATCATTTTCAAAAATCAAACGAAACAAGAATCAGTTTTTGATTCAAAACCTATAGCAATGCCACGTTATCAAACTTATTCAAACCATGTAGTGAAACATATCTCAGCTAAAAACCAAACATGACTCCATTATCAAGTGCAAACTATGTTTACTTCACCAACTTTTCCGAAACACACGGTTGTGCACCGAATAACATAACAACAGTTCCTCCCTGACCAATGAATGTTGTTAACCGAAAAAAACATTTTCACAACAAAGGCACGACCATGCATCTGCTGAGTGTTCTACCATTTACACGACTACTTTCACAGCCAAAGATGGAATACGCACATATGGATCACGCACGCAGCACGCAACGAATAAAAAAATTCAATGAACAAGATAAGTGAAAATCTAAAAAAACAGATAAAACAAACGCCTGTTTCTGTAAATCTACGCCTAGAACCGCCGGATGACTATCAACTACTCTTTGGTGGTTTCCTTTTTTCCATGACGAAGTAAAGATCCCTTTCACTTTTCCCACTCCATTTGCGTCGTCTTCCTCGGAAGTTTCTTGCCGGCCGCAGTTCACCACCGCACACCTCTAGCCATGGACGACGAGAAACTAACAACACTCACCGAACACATCACTACTCACGGTACAACCATGCTGGAGGTGGTGTACACAAACGACCCAAGGACCGTGGAGCGGATCATCAAAAAGTACGAGGAATGGCTAAAGGAGGAGAAGAACAAGTTCATCGGCCTCGCCCTCGAGTACACACGTAAGAGCAGTTACATATGACAAGGGGTCGCCGTCATCCAACTTGCCATGCGCGAGCATGTCCTCGCATACCACTACTGCAGGTCCGAGCGCTCCCAGGCGTTACTTGACTTCCTGCAATGGAAAGTGGTAACTTTCACTAGCGTCGACACCAGCAGCGACAAGACCATGCTTGAACGCACATGCACCAAAATTCCAGACGAGCACCACATCGACATCAAGAAGCTATTCTGCATCAAGGGTGGTGGAGAAAGGGACTCCATGGGTGACCTTGCAGCGGCCATCATCCACCCTTCATACAAGAACATGAAGAAATCATTCCCAAAGGAGAAGCACCAGTTTGGGAGTGGAAGCCGCTTTCCCCAATACACCTTGAGTACGCAGCAAAAAACGGGTATGTTAGCTATGAGTTGTACCGTAGAATCCAAATCATCAAGCATGGGCTACGTCACCTCCACCAACAACCAATGAAGGAAAGACTCCGCCCACGTAAGAACAAAGACGAGGGATCTTCCAGCGGCTGGAAGCGCCAGAAGGGAAACAGTGGTTGGTAAATTGCGAGAAAATGGATGTCTGCATTAAACTAGTAGTAACTACTATTATGATAATTTAGATTGAATGAATCTATGTTGTAAGTGTGATTGTTGTTGCTCAAAGATGCTCTGTGTATTGTATTACTACTTTACGTTTGAACTTTGAACACAATGGTGTGCTCATGTACAAATGCATAACACGGTTGTGTTTATCTAAATGAAATTAGTAATTTATCTCCCAGTATTCTTATATTGTATCCATGATTATAGAAGGAGAGATATGTCGCACGATATTGTATTATAATTTTCATAGTTAACCTTTACAAGATGCATCATGCATTCAAAATAATATGTCATTGTATCATTGTAAACTTTCAGTAGAATGCTTATTCAACATTGGCGTGAACAATTCATAAATATTGCAGAAGAACATTCGTTACACACACGCAAGGGACAAGAACTTTATTACTTTAACCACATTGGAAAAAATTAAAATCACACAACACAACCATTTCACATCAAACACCACTCTGTCCATTCATAACATCCTTTCCGTTGCACACAGGTTCCTCTCCGTACACTAGTTCTGCACGATGCCACAAAACTACACTACTAGGTGCAACTGACCTATGTACAATTGTGGCTCTCTAAGTGTCTATTCGAACAATCGAGCCTCCACGCCCGTGAACCTACAGACTTTACACATGTGCATCAACAACTAAGCCTCTCTAACCAAGTATTTGGCAGATGCCTCTGCTGCCATACATCTGTGTCTCTAGAAACTTGACAGCAGCAAGAAGATTCATAACCGTGCCTCCACACAACAGTGCTTGTACTCACTTCACTTCCGTGCCTCCGTTTTCTCAATCAACGTGCCTCACATGAAACCCACGGTAACTCTACGTGCTCCGCATGCATGATCGCCCGTGCAACTTTGGTGCTGCACACACGCTCCTCTCAGTATACCCGTGCCCCCCCTATAGAGGCTTCACTCACGTGTCTCTCATGCGCACACACCCGTGCCTCGCATAACACGCACCGTGTCTGTACAAACTATCTCACGCGTGATCGTCCGTGCCTCTTTGCTGCTGCACAGACGTTCCGCATCTCAAGTACTTAAAGGATGTTCTTCCCGCGGGGAATCTATGTCCTCCAATTGAATATAACCCGTCCAAAAAAACACATTTAAAAGACATGCACAGCCATGCCTCTTCTACAAATGAACAACAACAATGAATAGTTAGATTAATATCATTTCATATATCTAAATAACATTACACCGTAGCATAGATTTTTAAACAAAATCCATTATGTTCAAAGGCTATAACTAACATCACTGCGATAGAAGATTGAAGATAACAACAAGCCTCCCATCACGCTCTTTGAAAGTTATCACCACCAAGCTGTTTACTTCAATAGACGATGCATGGAGAAAATCACTGAAACCTTCCTATTTGAACACCGTTCTATTACCCAAGCCAATGAAGTAGGAGCAAGGAGTGCTCACATATATATCATCATCACCAGATTCCAGAGTAACTTCAAGAGTTAAAACGCCAGTCCAAGGAAATGTCACAAACTCCGTCAAACTCCTCACAACAATACCAGGAATAACCTGACAAAAACATCAAGCTATCAGAAATAGAACAAAAATTCAAAACTATAAATAGAAGAGATAATAAACATAAATAAATAAATAGAATCAAGGAAAAAACAATGGAAAAAAATCTAACCATACGATGACCATTAACATTCATGGAATCAATCCTGTGAACAAAAGGACAATAGGGTATGTAGTCATCATCAAAGAGTTGACACCACATGAAATAGATCTGTTGATAATTAAGAAAAACACCATGGGTGTAATAACAACTCCCAACAAGTTCCTTCTCGGAGTCGCTCAAACCATCAAGAGCTACAAAATATAATTACACAGGCTTAAGGGAATAGAAAAATCATCATGTACAATAAAACAAGCTAAAAACTTCCTTAAAAATAAACCTTACCAACAGATGGTAAAGGAGACAACGCATCTCCACGACCAACACGATAAAATTCAATACCAAACCACATTCCATAATGTTCAAGCCTAATGGTCATTATATCACGACGATGAACACCATAATCACATACCAATCATTCCCAGGAAGGACCATGGAATTTGCTCCTCACCCGACCATGACTAAACAGAACACCATACAAATAACCCTCATTGCACTGAAGAGCAAGATCAGTATCTTCGTCACCCCTCCTTATGGCTAAAGCACTACACTCCTCGATGTAACGAGCAAGATGAGCTCTAACACTGCACGGAACATACTGCACAAAAATCAAAACAAGGATCATAATCAAAATCAAAACAGCATGGGCAGCACCAAAAGAAATAAGTGTGTGTGCCAAAAATTAAACAATTACAAAATGAAATTCTTACAACATGCCTCCAACAACACCGATCTAGGACCACACTGAACCCATCTACAGAAGATTCAACAGAAGAACAAGGGACACCGGTCATACGGCAAAAAGGACAAGCCATAACTGCAACGAACACAATGATTATCAAGAACTAATCCCACAAAACCCAGTTGAAACTTGACATTTGATAGTGTTGGTGGTCCCCACCCGTAACTACCCCATAAATCTCCATATCCCGAAAATATAATGGGAACAAAAAGAGAAACGATAAAGGGAAACAGGGAACCCACGAATGCAGCAAGTAGGGAACAATGATATCGTGAACGGGGAAGCATGGTCGATGCTAAAGAAGGATCGCCGTAAGAGCAGGCAGCAAGCGCGGCGGCCGGGACGGGGCCCGCTGTAACCACACGACAAGAGAGGCAGCCGCGACGGGCGGAGACGACGGCAAAGAAAGAACAGTCCGCGGCGACGGTTCGCCCATACCAAAGAGAAACAGATCTCAAAACAGATCAAAAGGTATTACAAAACATTAAAAGTACAAGGACTAAAGTGAAAAAAAGGAAAAACCACAAAGGGAAACCGGAAATCACGAGAGAAGCCATGTGCGCGACAAGTGTCGCATGCGGAGCGCCTCGGAAAAGTTTCACGAGCGCTCCGCGCGTGACACTTGGCGCGCGGGGAGCGCCCCCCGGCTAATTGTTGCGGGGAGCGCTCCTCAACTAGTGATTTCGGGTTTTGACACCTTGATCGTGAGTGTTGAGTATATGTGTTATGTGTATATTGTGTATTGGATCCGCCTCCTAGTTCTTTGTATAGTTGAGGTCCGTGGCCCATCTTTATACATTATATATGTGTGCCTATGCACGAAAAGTAATACATGGTGCAATTCACACATTCTACATGATATCAGTTTTTTAGGTTTCTCGCTTCCGCCGCCGCCCGCGCGCCTCCCCGCTCTGGCCGCCACCGCCCCCAGCCACCGCTGCTCGCGCGCCTTTCGCGTCGGCCGCCCAACTCGATCCCTCCTGATCGCCAGTGCCCCGTCGCTCGCTACCAATCCCGCCAGCGCCTGCATACCCGCCCTGCGCTCCCGCCCACTAGCGGCGCCCTGCACTCTTGCTCGCTAGCTCCAGATCGCCAACGCCCACGCTAGCCTACCCGATCACCCGCGCCGCACGCCCGCCCGCCCGATCGCCCAATCCTAGCGCCAGCACCCGTTCGCTAGCTAGCGCCACCCGATCACCCGCGCCGCCCGCCCGCCCGCCCGATCGCCTGATCGCCAGCCCCGCCCGTTCTCAACGCCAGCGCCCGCTCTACCCCGATCGTCCCCGATGGCATCCAGCCCCCGGCCGACGTGGCCTCTCTGTTCCTGGTCTCTCGGTCGTCGTTTCCCCTGGCCGGCGCCGATCCAACTGTTGTTGTCCCGCCGTCGCCGCCACACACGGTGATAGCCGATGAGCATCACGCAGCCACGCCATCCATCGCGGGCGTACATGCAGGCATGCATGGCGCGTTACATGCAGGGGCGTGGCAAAATCCATCCATCACGGGCGTACATGAAGGCGTGCATGGCGCATACGGCATATATGGCACGTGGGTTGCGGCTCCCTCAAGTGCGTGGACTGCGTACGACGCCTCGCCCCCGCCCCGCTAGCGTACGTCACCGCCCCACCGCCGGCGCTCTCCAACCAGTCCGTTGTTACCCCGCCATCGGCGCCGACTCTGCCCGTCGACCCCTTGCTGTCGCGCGGGGCGTTCGACGCGCCCGTTCCCACGTACGGGTATCATACCTACGGGGCATACGGGGCTCCGCCCGCATCCACTCACGGGGCTCCGCCTGTGTACGGGGCTCCACCCGTGTACGGGTCTCCCGGGTACTGATGGGGGTCCTCAGCAGGCCTACACTCGCCTGCTGGGCAGCAGCCGCCGCCGCCGCAGCTGAGCGGCGGCTATGATTTCCCCATGGCGTCTCCGTCCCCCTCACCGGCCCTGTCGCCGGCGCCCTGGGACCCGATGCTCCTCACTACGCTGCATGCCGCTCCTACTCCGAACAACTACACTGGTGGTGCTGATTGGTACATGGACACCGGTGCTACGGCTCACATGTTTGCTCATCCTGGTAACCTTGCCTCTTTCACTCCTGTCACCACCGACTGCCGCATCATTGTCGGCGATGGTTCCACACTTCCTATCACACATATTGGGTACACTTCTTTTCCTTCTACTTCTACACTTTTATCTTTGTCTAACATACTTGTGTCTCCTGATCTTATTCAGAACCTTGTTTCTGTTAAATGTTTCACTCGTGAAAATCCTGTTACTGTTGAATTTGACGGCATTGGGTTTTGTGTCAAGGACGCTCGAACCAGGATGGTACTCCACCGATGTGATAGCCCCGACGAGCTTTATCCGGTACATCCGTCTTCTTCCACCACCGTCGCACCGGTCGCTCTCTCCATTGGCGTCGACATCTGGCATGCTCGCTTGGGTCATCCCAACCCCGTCACACTTCGTCATATTCTTAAGAGTTTCAGTTCTACTAAGATTGAGGATCACACTTGTCATGCCTGTCGAGTTGGCAAACATGTTCGCCTGCCGTTTAATAATTCCACCAACATTGCTTCTTTTCCCTTTTAGTTGATTCATAGCGATGTGTGGACCTCTCCAGTTCCTAGTAATTCAGGCTATTTGTATTATCTGGTCATTCTTGATGATTATTCTCATTACGTGTGGACTTTTCCTTTGCGCAGAAAGTCGGACGCACTCTCCACCTTGAAGGCCTTTTACTCCTATGTCCGCACGTAGTTTGGGTGTCCCATCCTTGCGCTTCAAGCGGACAATGGAAAAGAGTTCGACAACCTTGCTTTCCGCACCTTTTTGTTGCATCGCAGCACAGTTTTCTGCCTCACGTGCCCGTACACTTCACAGCAGAACGGTCGAGCCGAATGCGTCCTTCGCACTCTGAATGACCGTGTTCGCACGCTCCTGTTTCATGCTAACGTGCCGCCTTGTTTCTGGCCGGACGCACTCACCAATGCATCACTTCTTCTTAACATTAGACCCTGCCGCCCACGGTGGAACTACGCACCTCACCATCTTCTCTTTGGTACGCCCACGTCTTATGGCGACTTACATATTTTTGGGTGCCTTTGCTATCCCAGCACTACCGACACTGCTTCTCACAGGCTTGCACCTCGATCTGTCGCTTGCATTTTCATCGGCTACCCCTCCAACTCCAAGGTATATCGGTGCTACAATCCTTTCTCCCACCGTGTGTTCACTTCTCGGCACGTTTACTTTGATGAGCATGTGTTTCCGTTTCACTAGGTACTCCCGGCTGTTCCTCCCGTCACTGGTGACGCGGGCTCCTCGACGCCTCTCCCAGGGTGCTCACGCGCCTCTCTTGGCCCGCCCTGGCTTTGAGGCATGCCCCGCACATGCGACACTTCCTACAGCTGCGGCGCTGGCGCCCGTGGCCCTCGGTGCCCGCGGGTCCCCGGCGCTCCCGGTGCTCACGGCCCCCGCGACCCCCTCGGTGCCCCCTGCCCCTCGGCGCCAATGGCCGGTCCGGTCACCCGCGCCCGTACAGGCGTTTTTCGCCCGAGTTCGCACTATGCCTCGGATGATTACGTCCATGCGGCGTCCACCTCTGAGTCGTCACCATTGCCGTCCTCCGTTCGAGCTGCTCTTCCTGACCCGCTTTGGATGGCTGCAAGAGGAGTTTGACGTGATTACCGAGAAGTGGGTCTTTAAACACAAGCTCCGTCATGATGGTACCCTTGATCACTACAAAGCGCGCTCGGTCATTCGTGGCTTCCGACAACGTGCCGGCATCATCTTCACCGACACCTTTGCTTCGGTCGTCAAGCCCGACACGATACGCACAGTTCTCCACCTTGCGGTCTCCCGTGCTTGGCCGGTGCACCAGATGGACGTCTCCGACGCCTTCCTCCATGGTCACCTCGAGGAGCAGGTCTTCTGCCAGCAGCCCACCAGGTTTGTTGACCCGACGCTTCTCGACCACGTGTGCTTGCTTTCACGGTCCTTGTACGGACTCAAGCAGGCTCCACGCGCTTGGTACGAGCGCATCGCGGCGTTTCTCCACCAGCTTGGGTTCCGCTCTACCCGCTCAGACGCCTCACTCTTCGTCTATCATCAGGGCTCTAACACGGCCTACTTGCTACTCTATGTCGACGACATCATCCTGACGGCATGTACGACTGGTCTCCTCAGTCAGCTCACAACTTGTCTTCGCGCTAAGTTCGCCATCAAGGACTTGGATCCTTTGCACTACTTCCTCGGTGTCGAGGTGGTGCGTCGTCTGGATGGATTCTTCCTTCATCAGCGGAAGTACGCTTGTTGACACTCAAAAGTGGCACGTTTATAAAGAGTGGCTTGAAGCTATGTAAAGAGTAATTCAAACTTACTATTGAAAGTCACTATGAGATGGCTCTCTCCGAGAAGATCAAGATGAATATGAAGATGGTCTAAAATGGAGTTCGGATGCAAAAGTTATGACAACTTCAGAGATGCTCATGTTGACACCAGATTAAAGAATGGCTTGAAACCCAATTAATATGTCCTTATATGGAAAAATGATGAACATGAAAGTTGTGCGTCTCGTCGAAATGGTGGATTTTGATATAAAAATCATCTTAATCCGAGGTCGTATGCAACTTGTGAAGGCAAAACAAGGTCAGAAACAGAAGCTGCAGAGTCATTTCGGACCGACCGAGTTGATTTGATCGGTGAGACCGAGTTGGTCCGAAAATTTACCAGAGAGTTGGCAATGTTGACTCGGTAGGACCGAAGCAAACTAATTGGTAAGACCGAGATTGATCCGGAAATTACAGAAAGTTACAGAGAGTTGGCCACGTTCACTCGGTGGGACCGAAGCAAACCAATCGGTGAGACCGAGATTGATCCGGAAATTACCAAAGATTTGTGTCCGAGTTAGGTTAGGGTTTTTGATGTTTTGGACGGAATTTTTAGTCCTTTTCTTGTACGGAAAGTCCAACCGCCTCATAAATAGATGAGAGGTGACGGCCGATTGAACAACACACAATCGAACAAATCAATCTATCATCTTTCACCTTTACCTTTATCTCCCTCCCTTGTTCTTCTTCTTCCTCGTTCGTTCTTCTTGTTGCAGGGCGACGAGCCTCGAGGCCCTAGGGGCGATCAGGTCGACCTAGGGCATCCCATAGCCGCCGCACGCCCTGACGGGGTCCCTCCCGGGCGCGTGGGGGTTTCGGGTCCTCAAAAGCACCCGCCGGATTGCTTGCGTACCGCGCTTCCGGTCGGGTCTCCTTCGACGTGAGCTGCGGTGCATCACCCTCGGCGTTGGAGGTACACGGTGACGTGTTCGTGTGCGAACACACTTTTTGGCGACTCCGCTGGGGACGAAGCTTTGAACGGTCTCTGGCCTGTTCTTGCTATGAAGAGATCGTCATCTAGGGTTTGCAATCTACAAAGGTAATATGAATACCCAATTCACATATGTAGATGCAAATAATGCGTATGTTGTTGCTAGATCATCTAATGAGCATAATGTATCGGCTAGCCCTAGCTTTATCAATCATGCATCTAATTATGTGCCAGGGCCGATGCAACAAAATCTCCATGATTCTACTTCATATAATTTTAGCAACATGCAACATATGTATCCCAACTCCCATGCATCGGCAACCCCACATATTTATATGCCGATGAATAACATGATGAGTTCGGTTAACCAAGTTGAGACACTGTATGTAGGAACTTCCAATGGTATGCAACAAAGTGTTTCAAGTTTTTATTCATCGGCAAATAACTTGCAGTATGTTAATCCAAACGTGCCGGTGGATAAGGGAATTGGCCATGTTACTACTAGTTATTTGGCCAATTACCCTCAACCATCATATGCTACACCTCATGTTAGTAATTTTTCAGCACCGCATGCAACTGTAGATGTTCATAATTCAGCCCCGCATCTTCGTGGTCATAGCCGTATAAGTGAAAAATTTACAGGAACACATGTGTCGTCATCAAATACTGTAGCATATAATTCATACTCTACACAATTTGAGAATTTCGGCAACACTCACGGATCATTGCCGAAAGAATCTGAAAGTATTGCGGAGCAATCTCTTCCAGAAGCGGTTGTGGCTGCATTAAAAAAGAGCTTGGCACAAAACAAGAGGATTAGTGCTCTTTGCCTTGAACAATATGAAAAGGGGTTGTTTCCTGATTATGCTGCAATAAAGGCTAGAGTTTTGCAAGAAGATGAAACTTCATCAATCGATAGAATTGGCGAGAGAGCATATCGTTATACAGAAGTGCATACACCTCCACCTAGTACCGCAGCATATTATACACCCCTACACAGTTGCAAAATTTCGGCAACACTAACAGTTCATTGCCGAAAGATCCTAAAAGCATTGGGGGGCAAACTACACTAGAGAGGGCTGAAATTGAGAGGGGAGTTAAAGCTTTGCGCGATAGGGTGGAAGTACTTCACCAAGAGAGAATTGATAGGGAATTAGATCAAATAAAAGAAGCCTTGCCAATTGATATAACCGGTGAAAAGAATGATGATTCGGAAACTAAAAGTGCTTCGGTTGAAAAAGCCGAATCAAGTTATATATATTCCGAATCCATCAATTCCAAAGAGGCAAACATTACTAAGAAAGGGCATGGAAAGTATAGCAAGACAGCCATATTTGATTTTTCTAAAGTTAATGGAACCTACTTCCTGCCCTATGAGTTTCGTGCCATAGAAATTGGTGAGCTTCAAGAACAAGAACAAGTAGCCGAAGAAAGTTTGGTGGACGAAGATCTTGAAACTAATGATGCACCAAATCAAGAAAAATATGATGACAAGGCGTTGGGGAGCTATCCGAATGTGGAGCAAGATATTCTTCAAGTCACACCACCATCATTCTCTCCCAACATATTTGAAGAGGTATGTCTAGCAATTAATTTACCTATTTTCAGATTTGATCATGACTTAGTTGTTGATGCATACATTAGAAAAATCTTCATAAGAAATATTGAGAGACCAATGAAGAAGGGTAATTTATTTGTTAGCAATCAGATTGTCACAAAGCATATCAGTCAACATATTGCACCATTCAGAAAGACCGATAGTGAAAAATTATTGCAGCCAAGGCTTTCCCCATTGCTTTATCTAAAGCTCATATCTAATTGGGTAGCTTTGCTTATTTCATACTTGGCTTGCACTTGGTCTCAACTGAGACATGTATGTTCTAAATATCTTCATTTTAGAAATTTAAGGCCAAGGTTAAATTCTATTGCAAAAACCGATGCTAATGTAATATCTTATCCAAATGCATCGGAGATAGAGTGAAAAACACAATGCATAACCAAATGGGAAGATTCCAAATCTGAACCATTCGTTTGCTTACGTCAAAACCGTTCACACAACAAGATCGGCTAGAAAACAAGAAGTATACCTTCAATTCAAGCATGTGTGATCAAATATTTGATTTGTTGCTGAAAAATAATTACATTACAATCCTTGATCACCATGTTAAGCCATCAATCCAAGGACGAATGTATTGTAAGTTGCATGATTCATTCAAGCATAATTTTGAGGACTGCAACATGTTTCGTCAAATAGTTAAATCGGCCATTGAAAAAGGACGATTGAATTTTGTTGAAACACCAAGAGATGACAGGTCTATTCCAATTGGTCCCGATGGCAAAAAAATTTTGCATCGGCTGCTTCAAGCCAATCCATTTAAAGAGAAGGCAAAAACTGCAGGTGATGGGATCAAGCTTTCAAGTAAAAAGTTGTTGAACAGCATAATGAACATAATCTTGAGGGCGAAAATTCCATTGAAGCTACAATGGAGACGCCAAGGACTGGGGGGCAGCAAGCAAATTCAAAGATTGGTACAAGCACAACCAAAGGAAACAAAGGCCGCAATAAGCACAAGTGCTAGAAATTCAAGGTCACTTTTGCACAATTATTAGATAAATATCAAAAGAAGAGTGAAGAGAAAAGTGCTTATCGGCCAACTAATGCAAAAGAGTCAACATCACCCCCTAGGCGCAAATCCAAGTATCGGTATTGGCAAAGTGAGAATCTCAATGGTGCATACTCATATCCTTATTTTGGGCCGCCAATGCCAATGTCGTGGATGCCTCCCAATGCTCAAGTAAATCCATATCCATCATGGGACAGGTATGATGCAAGGGCACATTCTCGATATTATTATGAACCATCTCACCAATATTATGCCGCTTTAAGAAGACCAACGTTCAGTGAGCAATCATATGTTCAAGACCGTTTCAATAAAAAAGAATCGGTCCGGAGCACAAGGAAGAATAAGGAGGTGGTTGAGCAAGTCTACCGCGTCAAAAGAGATGGTCGTAGGAGTGCCACTTCAGATATCATCTCAAATGAAAAAGAGCCAATCAAAGTGTTGACATTGTCTACAAAAGGCAATGAGGCAATTCAATCAAGCGCCAAATCTAAAGGGAGGAAGTTGAGAGTGCACAAGGTAAAACAAGAGTTGCCATTGCTCCAAACAAAATCACAGCCGGGGTGCCCACTCGGCTTATCATATTGGCAAAAGAAGAAATTGCAAAAACTTAGTGCAAAGGAACTTGAGGAAAGGAATATGGCATGGGTTCCGAAAGGAAGTACCCAAAATAAGAAGTGTGTGCAAGCTTCCATTACAAGAAGTACAATAAAAGTGAATAGAGAGAAGGATGGAAGCAACAAACAATTAAGCCGAAGGAGTGCATCACAACATCAAAATCTTCGGTTAGCACATCATCCATTTTCTTCAACCATGCCATTGATGCCTTTGCCATGGAATTCATCCCTAGGTATGATCAATTACCCTCCATGGACTTATTTTCATCCATGGATGCAATATAGTCTTCTATATCATGAGAGGGTATTACCAAATCACCATAAATTTGATTAGCTACAAGTTTGTTGCTGGTACAAAGAGCTGAAATACTTGATTTGTCATTTCATTTGTTTATTTCGGCTATACATGCTTTGGTGGATGAATTCTACATGAACCTTATGGAGGTGGCCGATATTTATTTATCGCCCTAAGAATATGACAAAGCATGGCTGGTGTAGCATTATAACATCGTCCTTAGTTTGATTGGAGAGCAAGACAAGGTACATGTTCATGGAAATCTCTATGTATAATTATATTATGCTTGCATGGAGATGAAACATTATGACCGATGCCATTCAAAATATGCTGCACAGACTAATTCATAGAATTGAGTGGGTTTATGCTTTGATTTAATATATATGATTTGGCCTACGAATATTCAAGTCTATGAAGGTCAAATCATTGTTGTTTTACTATCGACCATCGGGTTTATGGCATGCATAATATTGATATTAGCCTTGTCTTTCTAGTACTATGGAGATTATGTTTTGATGGTTGAATTCATAACAATGGCCAAGGTGTTGGTGTTTTTTATATATCTCCTTATGATTCTATTTTGTGAAGCCTCATGCCACTTAATATATATATTTTTGCACAATAATCAAAGCCGAATATGCAATGTTATTCGGTTTGGATCTTTTGGGTGTCATAGGTGCTACGCACATTGAGGCTTTGGGTGATTCGTTATGAGTAGTGCAATAAATATCTAAGGGTCATCAATGTTTTGACAAATCACTAATAGTTTACCTTGAGGTATCTCTAGATATAAAATTTACCTTGGGTTGCTTTAATATTTCTCATATATCTAGACATGAAAATTGAATAGCAAATGAGTTGGCGCAACAAGCATCCGGCTACCATGTTGATCATGGTGTATTGCACATCTATCAATAGCTGATGCTTGATCTCACCGACATAGGTAAGGCCGAACCAAAGCCCATTGCTTCGGCCACTAATGAAATTTGTATGCAGGTGAAAGAAAGGATTAGAGGGAATTCATTCTTAACTGTCTGCAAAATCCCAGCGAAAGGGTGAACAATATGGTTCGGAGGATGACTTTGAAATACATATCTATGGAAATTTATCACCGGATTGTTAATGAAATTGAGAAGGTTTCACCCAAGTTTGCATCAGAAAGTTCACACAAGACATGGTCGATATATACTTATCGTCCTAAGGACATATAAATGGCCGATGGAGTGTTGACATCGTCCTTAGAACAAACTTGGTACAAGTTATTTTTCGGCACGCTAGCTTTGCCGAAAAACAGGGGGGCATGTGTTGACGCTCAAAAGTGGCACGTTTATAAAGAGTGTCTTGAAGCTATGTCAAGAGTAATTCAAACTTACTATTGAAATTAACTATGAGATGGCTCTCTCCAAGAAGATCAAGATGAATATGAAGATGGTCTAAAACGGAGTTCGGATGCAAAAGTTATGACAACTTCAGAGATGCTCATGTTGACACCAGATTAAAGAATGGCTTGAAACCCAATTAAGATGTCCTTATATGGAGAAATTATGAACATGAAAGTTGTGCGTCTCATTGAAACGGTGCATTTTGATATAAAAATCATCTTAATCCGAGGTCGTATGCAACTTGTGAAGGCAAAACAAGGTCAAAAACAGAAGCTGCAGAGTCATTTCGGACCGACCGAGTTGATTTGATCGGTGAGACCGAGTTGGTCCAAAAATTTACCAGAGAGTTGGCAATGTTGACTCGATAGGACCGAAGCAAACTAATCGGTAAGACCAAGATTGATCCGGAAATTATAGAAAGTTACAGAGAGTTGGCCACATTCACTCGGTGGGACCGAAGCAAACCAATCGGTGAGACCGAGATTGATCCAGAAATTACCAAAGATTCGTGTCTGAGTTAGGTTAGGGTTTTTGATGTTTTGGACGGAATTTTTAGTCCTTTTCTTGTACGGAAAGTCCAGACGCCTCATAAATAGATGAGAGGTGACGGCCGATTGAACAACACACAATCGAACAAACCAATCTATCATCTTTTACCTTTACCTTTATCTCCCTCCCTTGTTCTTCTTCTTCCTCGTTCTTCGTTCGTTCTTCTTGTTGCGGGGTGACAAACCTCGAGGCCCTAGGGGCGATCAGGTCGACCTAGGGCAGCCCATAGCCGCCGCGCGCCCTGACGGGGTCCCTCCCGGGCGCGTGGGGGTTTCGGGTCCTCAAAAGCACCCGCCGGATTGCTTGCGTACCGCGCTTCCGGTCGGGTCTCCTTCGACGTGAGCTGCGGTGCATCACCCTCGGCGTTGGAGGTACACGGTGACGTGTTCGTGTGCGAACAACACTCACGAGCTCCTCGAGCGCGCTAGCATGCTTACCTGCAAGCCCGCCGCTACGCCTGTTGATACGAAGGCCAAGATTTCTGCCACGGATGGTTCTCCTGCTTCGGATGCTGCTTTCTATCAGTCTATCGTTGGTGCTCTCCAGTACCTCACTCTGACTCGACCTGAGATCCAGTATGCCGTGCAGCAGGTGTGTCTTCATATGCATGCTCCTCGAGACGTTCACTGGGCTGCCGCCAAGTGGATTATCCGCTATATCTGTGGCACTATGGATCTTGGCGTCACGCTTCACGCCTCCACCGACACCGCCCTCACGGCCTACTCCAATGCAGACTGGGCGGGCTACACTGACACTCGTTGCTCCACTTTGTGCTATTGTGTCTATCTTGGACCCTCACTTATCTCGTGGTCGTCCAAGCTATAGCCTACGGTCTCTCGTTCCAGTGCTGAGGCTGAGTATCATGCGGTGGCCAACGCCGTCGCCGAGTGTTCATGGCTTAGCCAGCTTCTTCATGAGCTCTCTTGCCCGGTTGACCGTGCCACGGTGGTCTACTACGACAACGTCTTGGCGGTCTACCTCTCCGCTACCCGGTGCATCATTGACGGACCAAGCATATTGAGTTGGATATTCATTTTCTTCAGGAACATGTGGCCCTTGGCCATATTCGTGTCTTGCACGTCCCTACTTCCCGAAAATTTGCCGATATCATGACCAAGGGCTTGCCTATGACGTCATTTGAGGAGTTCCGGTCCAGTCTTTGCGTCAGTTGCGGTGCCGCTTTGACTGCACGGGGGGCGGGGGGTGTTGAGTTTATGTGTTATGTGCATATTGTGTATTGGGCCCGCCTCCTGGTTCTTTGTATAGTTGTGGTCCGTGGCCCACCTTTGTACATCATATATATGTGCCTATGCATGAAGAGCAATACATCGTGCAATTCACATATTCTACAGTGAGGACCGCGTGGGCGCTATGGAAACAGAGAAATGTCAGGGTATTCAACAGGTCGGAGCAGATCAGTGGGTTCCTGGATCCTGCCATCTAAATCCTTGATGAGATGAACGATTGGGAATTGGCCGGTGTAGGTGTAAGAGGTCTACATAGATTTGTGAGAAGTTAGCTGATGTTTCTTGGTGTGGGTGGGGCAACCAACGTCTGATGTTCGCATCAATCATTGGACTCTTATATAATTATTTTACTCTCTTCTATCTGTAAAGATATTGTATGTCTTTGGCGTACTCTCAAATAAAACAGTTTATGTGGCATGGGGTGGTGTTTTTGAAAACTGTCATGGCAACTTGTTTAAAACGTGAGGAGTTTTGGGCCAAAACTGCCCCGTCAAATCTAAATTTGACGGCTCTCGGGGCATTCGTCATAATTTCATCTCTGGTGAATGTTCGCCAAATAGCTTTATCGCTTTTCTCATTTTCTTTCTTTTGAGAGAAACTTGTTGCGGCACAATCTATGCAATACGATCTGAAGGAACATGAAATCATGTCTTTTTTCTTCTTTCTAAGTCACATCTTAGAGAGTTTTACGCATGAACCCTCTCCGGCTAAATAATGTGCAGCTCCGATTTCACCTCCTTCACCAATGGCTCATAAGCCGACTTGTCCAGCTCCACAACGCTCAACTTTGCTACCACATTCCTATTGTTGGTCTCCAAACTCTGCTTATGGATATTCATTTCCAATGGGAGGAGTATCGCGCGCCTGCACGGCATTAGCTTCACAAGCTAATGGTCCAACAAGGGGTGTGTCATGGTGGTTTTTTAAGACCGCATTCATGATACGTCTCCAACGTACCTATAATTTTGTATTGTTCCATGCTGTTATATTATCATTCTTGGATGTTTTACAATCATTTTATAATCATTTTATATCGTTTTTGGGACTAACCTATTGACATAGTGCCAGTGCCACTTGCTGTTTTTGCTTGTTTTTTACATCACAGAAAATCAATATCAAACGGAGTACAAATGCAGCAAAACTTTTTGTGGATTTTTATGGACCAGAAGACACCCAATGGGCCGAAGAAGCGCCTGGGGGTGCCCTGAGGGGGGTACAACCCACCAGGGTGCACCTGGGCCCCCAGGCGCGCCCAGGTTGGTTGTGCCCCACCTCGGTGGCCTCCCGCACCGCCTCTTTGGTCTATAAATACCCCAATATTTCAGAAACCCTAGGGGAGTTAACGAAAATCAATTTCAGCGGCCGCAAGTTCTAGAAACCACTGATCCAATCTAGACACCATCACGAAGGGGTTCATCATCCTCATTGGTGCCTCTCTGATGATGCATGAGTAGTTCTTTGTAAACCTACGGGTCCGTAGTTAGTAGCTAGATGGCTTCCTCTCTCTCTTTTGATTCTCAATACAATGGTCTCCTGAAGATCTATTTGATGTAACTTTTTTTTGCAGTGTGTTTGTTGGGATCCGATGAACTTTGAGTTCATAATCAGATCTATGTTTTTATCCATGGAAGTTATTTGAGTTCTTTCATCTCTTATATGCATGATTACTTATAGCTTCGTATTTCTTCTTCGAATCTTTGGTTTTGTCGTGGAATTGTCACGGCGGATGTCCTCGTAGAAGGACTTAGTTGTGGAGCCATTGCGACGAGGTTAGCTTAAAGGGGTTAAACGGGACAAAGGACATGGAGAGTTTATACTGGTTCGGCCTACTCCAGTTTGAGGTGGTATTGCTAGGGTTTCGATTACCAGGGAGCAAGCACGCTTTGCCTGGCTTTCGACTTGTTGTTTCTTGCCCTAAGCCGCTGTCGGGTCGTCCCCTTATATACATGTGTTGACGCCCTGCGGCCTACAAAGTCCCGGCCGGCTCATACAAACATGTCTGGCTCAGTGACTGATACGTCCATTTTGCATCATGCTTTTATATCGATATTTATTACATTATGGGTTGTCACTACACATTATGTCACAATACTTATGCCTATTCTCTCTTATTTTACAAGGTTTACATGAAGAGGGGGAATGTCGGCAGCTGGAATTCTGGGCTGGAAAAGGAGCAAATATTAGAGACCTATTCTGCACATCTCCAAAAGTCCTGAAACTCCACGGGAATTATTTTCAAAATATATAAAAAATATTGGGCGAAAGAAGTACCAGAGGGGGGCCACCCACCGTCCACGAGGGTGGGGGCGCGCCCCCTGACTCGCGGGCCCCCTGGTGGACCTCCGATGCCCATCTTTGGCTATGTGGAGTCTTTCGTCAAGGAAAAAATCATAAGAAAGCTCACGGGACGAAACTACGCCGCCACGAGGCGGAACCAATCTAGGGCTCCGGCGGAGCTATTATGCCGGGGAAACTTCCCTCCGGGAGGGGGAAATCATCACCATTGTCATCACCAACAATCCTCTCATCGGGAGGGGGTCAATCTCCATCAACATCTTCACCACCATCTCATCTCAAACCCTAGTTCATCTCTTGTATCCAATCTTTGTATCCAAACCTCAGATTGATACCTGTGGGTTGCTAGTAGTGTCGATTACTCCTTTAGTTGATGCTAGTTGGTTTACTTGGTGGAAGATCATATGTTCAGATCCATTATGCATATTAATACCCCTCTGATTATGAATATGAATATGCTTTGTGAGTAGTTGCGTTTGTTCCTGAGGACATGGGAGAAGTCTTGCTATAAGTAGTCATGTGAATTTGGTATTCATTCGATATTTTGATGAGATGTATGTTGTCATCCCTCTAGTGGTGTCATGTGAACGTCGACTACATGACACTTCACCATTATTTGGGCCTAGAGGGAGGCATTGGGAAGTAATAAGTAGATGATGGGTTGCTAGAGTGACAGAAGCTTAAACCCTAGTTTATGGGTTGCTTCGTAAGGGGCTGATTTGGATCCATATGTTTCATGCTATGGTTAGGTTTACCTTAATACTTCTGTTGTAGTTGCAGATGCTTGCAATAGGGGTTAATCATAAGTAGGATGCTTGTCCAAGTAAGGGCAGTACCCAAGCACCGGTCCACCCACATAACAAATTATCAATGTACCGAACGCGAATCATATGAGCGTGATGAAAACTAGCTTGATGATAATTCCCATGTGTCCTCGAGAGCATTTTCCTTTATATAAGAGTTTGTCTAGGCTTGTCCTTTGCTACAAAAAGGATTGGGCCATCTTGCTGCACCTTATTTACTTGCATTACTTGTTACTCGTTACAAATTACCTTATCACAAAACTATCTGTTACGATAATTTTAGTGCTTGCAGAGAATACCTTACTGAAAACTGCTTATCATTTCCTTCTGCTCCTCGTTGGGTTCGACACTCTTACTTATAGAAAAGGCTACGATAGATCCCCTACACTTGTGGGTCATCAACACTCTTTTCTGGCACGGTTGCCGGAACGTAGTATTTCAAAAAAATTCCTATGCACACGCAAGATCATGGTGATGCATAGCAACGAGAGGGGAGAGTGTCTCACGTACCCTCGTAGACCGTTAAGCGGAAGCGTTATGACAACGTTGATGTAGTCGTATGTCTTCATGATCGACCGATCCTCAGTACCGAACGTACGGCACCTCCGCGTTCAGCACACGTTCAGCTCGGTGACGTCCCGCGAACTCACGATCCAGTAGAGCTCGGGGAAGAGTTTCGTCAGCACGACGGCGTGGTGACGATGTTGATGAAGCTACCGCAGCAGGGCTTCGCCTAAACACCGCTACAGTATGACCGAGGTGGATTATGGTGGAGGGGGGCACCGCACACGGCTGGGAGAGATCTTTGTGATCAACTTGTGTCTAGAGGTGCCCCCTGCCCCTGTATATAAAGGAGCAAGGGGGAGGCTGGCCGGCCCTTGTTGGTGCGCCAGGAGGAGGAATCCTCCTCCTAGTAGGAGTAGATTCCTCCCTTCCTACTCCTACTAGGAGGGGGAAAGGAAGAGAAAGAGAGAAAGGGGGGCCCCCCCCTCTCCTAGTCCAATTCGGACCAGAGGGAGGGGGCGCGCTGCCTGCCCTAGGAGCCCCTCTCTCTTTCCCTTATGGCCCAACAAGGCCCATTAGCCCCCGGGGGGGTTCCGGTAACCCCTCCGGTACTCCGGTAAAATCCCGATTTTACCCGGAATTCCGATGTCCAAATGTAGGCTTCCAATATATCAATCTTTATGTCTCGACCATTTTGAGACTCCTCGTCATGTCCGTGATCACATCCGGGACTCTCCGAACTACCTTCGGTACATCAAAATAATTAAACTACAACGCAAACCGATCGTCACAGAACTTTAAGCGTGCGGACCCTACGGGTTCGAGAACTATGTAGACATGACCGAGACACGTCTCCGGTCAATAACCAATAGCGGAACCTGGATGCTCATATTGGTTCCTACATATTCTACGAAGATCTTTATCGGTCAAACCGCACAACACTATACGTTGTTCTCTTTGTCATCGGTATGTTACTTGCCCGAGATTCGATCGTCGGTATCCAATACCCGTTCAATATCTCGTTACCGGCAAGTCTCTTTACTCGTTCCGTAATACATCATCCCGTAACTAACTTATTACATTGCTTGCAAGGCTTATAGTGATGTGCATTACCGAGAGGGCCCAGAGATACCTCTCCGACATCGGAGTGACAAATCCTAATCTCGATCTATGCCAACTCAACAAGTACCATCGGAGACACCTGTAGAGCACCTTTATAATCACCCAGTTACGTTGTGACGTTTGGTAGCACACAAAGTGTTCCTCCGGTATTCGGGAGTTGCATAATCTCATAGTCATAAGAACATGTATAAGTCATGAAGAAAGCAATAGCAGTAAAAACGATCAAGTGCTAAGCTAACGGAAATTGGGTCAAGTCAATCACATCATTCTCCTAATGATGTGATCCCATTGATCAAATAACAACTCATGTCTATGGTTAGGAAACTTAACCATCTTTGATCAATGAGCTAGTCAAGTAGAGGCATACTAGTGACACTATGTTTGTCTATGTATTCACACATGTATTATGTTTCCGGTTAATACAATTCTAGCATGAATAATAAACATTTATCATGAAATAAGGAAATAAATAATAACTTTATTATTGCCTCTAGGGCATATTTCTTCAGTCTCCCACTTGCACTAGAGTCAATAATCTAGATTACACAGTAATGATTCTAACACCCATGGAGCCTTGGTGCTGATCATGTTTTGCTCGTGGAAGAGGCTTAGTCAATGGGTCTGCAACATTCAGATCCGTATGTATCTTGCAAATCTCTATGTCTCCCACCTGGACTAGATCCCGGATGGAATTGAAGCGTCTCTTGATGTGCTTGGTTCTCTTGTGAAATCTGGATTCCTTTGCCAAGGCAATTGCACCAGTATTGTCACAAAAGATTTTCATTGGACCCGATGCACTAGGTATGACACCTAGATCGGATATGAACTCCTTCATCCAGACTCCTTCATTCGCTGCTTCCGAAGCAGCAATGTACTCCGCTTCACATGTAGATCCCGCCACGACGCTCTGTTTAGAACTGCTCCAACTGACAGCTCCACCGTTCAATATAAACACTGTATCCGGTTTGCGATTTAGAATCGTCCGGATCAGTGTCAAAGCTTGCATCAACGTAACCATTTACAGATTGAAGCTCTTTGTCACCTCCATATAACGAGAAACATATCCTTAGTCCTTAGTTCAGGATTTCAGGATGTTCTTGACCGCTGTCCAGTGATCCACTCCTGGATTACTTTGGTACCTCCCTGCTAGACTTATAGCAAGGCACACATCAGGTCTGGTACACAGCATTGCATACATGATAGAGCCTATGGCTGAAGCATAGGGAACATCTTTCATTTTCTCTCTATCTTCTGCAGTGGTCGGGCATTGAGTCTTACTCAACTTCACACCTTGTAACACAGGCAAGAACCCTTTCTTTGCTTGATCCATTTTGAACTTCTTCAAAACTTTCAAGGTATGTGCTTTGTGAAAGTCCAATTAAGCGTCTTGATCTATCTCTATAGATCTTGATGCCCAATATGTAAGCAGCTTCACCGAGGTCTTTCATTGAAAAACTCTTATTCAAGTATCCTTTTATGCTATCCAGAAATTCTATATCATTTCCAATCAATATATGTCATCCACATATAATATTAGAAATGCTACAGAGCTCCCACTCACTTTCTTGTAAATACAGGCTTCTCCAAAAGTTTGTATAAAACCATATGCTTTGATCACACTATCAAAACGTTTATTCCAACTCCGAGATGCTTGCACCAGTCCATAAATGGATCGCTGGAGCTTGCACACTTTGTTAGTACCCTTTGGATCGATAAAACCTTCAGGTTGCATCATATACAACTCTTCTTCCAGAAATCCATTCAGGAATGCAGTCTTTACATCCATTTGCCAAATTTCATAATCATAAAATGCGGCAATTGCTAACATGATTCGGACGGACTTAAGCATCGCTACGGTGAGAAGGTCTCATCGTAGTCAACTCCTTGAACTTGTCGAAAACCTTTTGCAACAAGTCGAGCTTTGTAGACAGTAACATTACCGTCAGGTGTTTGTCTTCTTCTTGAAGATCCATTTGTTCTCGATGGCTTGTCGATCATCGGGCAAGTCAACCAAAGTCCACACTTTGTTCTCATACATGGATCCCATCTCAGACTTCATGGCCTCAAGCCATTTTGCGGAATCTGGGCTCATCATCGCTTCTTCATAGTTCGTAGGTTCGTCATGGTCAAGTAACATGACCTCCAGAACTGGATTACCGTACCACTCTGGCCGGATCTTGCTCGTTGACCTACGAGGTTCGGTAGTAACTTGATCTGAAGTTTCATGATCATCATCATTAGCTTCCTCACTAATTGGTGTAGATCACAGGAACCGGTTTCTGTGATGAACTACTTTCCAATAAGGGAGCAGGTACAGTTACCTCATCAAGTTCTACTTTCCTCCCACTCACTTCTTTCGAGAGAAACTCCTTCTCTAGAAAGGATCCATTCTTAGCAACGAAATATCTTGCCTTCGGATCTGTGATAGAAGGTGTACCCAACAGTTCCTTTGGGTATCCTATGAAGACACATTTCTCCGATTTGGGTCGAGCTTATCAGGTTGAAGCTTTTTCACATAAGCATCGCAGCCCCAAACTTTAAGAAACGACAACTTGGGTTTCTTGCCAAACCATTTCATAAGGCGGTCGTCTCAACGGATTTTGATGGTGCCCTATTTAACGTGAATGCGGCCGTCTCTAAAGCATAACCCCAAAATGATAGCGGTAAATCAGTAAGAGACATCATAGATCGCACCATATCTAGTAAAGTACGATTACGACGTTCGGACACACCATTACGCTGTGGTGTTCCAGGGTGGCGTGAGTTGCGAAACTATTCCGCATTGTTTCAAATGTAGGCCAAACTCGTAACTCAAATATTCTCCTCCATGATCAGATCACAGAAACTTTATTTTCTTGTTACGATGATTTTCCACTTCACTCTGAAATTCTTTGAACTTTTCAAATGTTTCAGACTTATGTTTCATTAGTAGATATACCCATATCTGCTCAAATCATCTGTGAAGGTGAGAAAATAACGATACCCACCGGCGAGCCTCAATATTCATCGGATTCACATACATCAGTATGTATGATCTCAAATCATGTTGCTTGCTCCATAGTTTCGGACAACGGCATTTTAGTCATCTTACCCATGAGACACAGTTCGCAAGTACCAAGTGATTCATAATCAAGTGATTCCAAAAGTTCATCAGTATGGAGTTTTTCATGCGCTTTACACCAATATGACCCAAACAGCAGTGCCACAAATAAGTTGCACTATCATTATCAACTCTGCATTTTGGCTTGCAAAAATTTATGAATATGTGTATCACTACTATCGAGATTCATCAAAAATAGACCACTCTTCAAGGGTGCATGACCATAAAAGATATTACTCATATAAATAGAACAACCATTATTCTTAGATTTAAATGAATAACCGTCTCGCATCAAACAAGATCCAGATATAATGTTCATGCTTAACGCTGCACCAAATAACAATTATTTAGTTCTAATACTAATCCCGAAGGTAGATGTAGAGGTAGCATGCCGACCGATCACATCGACTTTGGAACCATTTCCCACGCGCATCGTCACCTCGTCCTTAGCCAATCTTCGCTTAATCCGTAGTCCCTGTTTCGAGTTGCAAATATTAGCAACAGAACCAGTATCAAATACCCAGGTGCTACTGCGAGCTCTAGTAAGGTACACATCAATAACATGTATATCACATATACCTTTGTTCACCTTGCCATCCTTCTTATCCGCCAAATACTTGGGACAGTTCCGCTTCCAGTGACCAGTCTGTTTGCAGTAGAAGCACTCAGTCTCAGGCTTAGGTCCAGACTTGGGTTTCTTCTCTTGAGCAGCAACTTGTTTGCCGTTCTTCTTGAAGTTCCCCTTCTTCCCTTTACCCTTTTTCTTGAAACTGGTGGTCTTGTTGACCATCAACACTTGATGCTCCTTCTTGATTTCTACCTCCGCAGCCTTTAGCATCCGAAGAGCTCGGGAATTGTTATTCATCCCTTGCATATTATAGTTCATCACGAAGCTTTCTGTAGCTTGGTGGCAGTGATTGAAGAACTCTGTCAATGACACTATCAACATGGAAGATTAACTCCAGTTGATCAAGTGATTATGATACCCAGACATTTTGAGTATATGCTCACTGACAGAACTATTCTCCTCCATCTTGCAGCTATAGAACTTATTGGAGACTTCATATCTCTCAATCCGGGCATTTGCTTGAAATATTAACTTCAACTCCTGGAACATCTCATATGCTCCATGACGTTCAAAACGTCGTTGAAGTCCCGATTCTAAGCCGTAAAGCATGGCACACTGAACTATCGAGTAGTCATCAGCTTTGCTCTGCCAGACGTTCTTAACATCTGGTGTTGCTCCAGCAGCAGGCCTGGCACCCAGCGGTGCTTCCAGGACGTAATTCTTCTGTGCAGCAATGAGGATAATCCTCAAGTTACGGACCCAGTCCGTGTAATTGCTACCATCATCTTTCAACTTTGCTTTCTCAAGGAACGCGTTAAAATTCAACGGAACAACAGCACGAGCGCCATCTATCTACAACAACATAGATAAGCAAGATACTATCAGGTACTAAGTTCATGATAAATTTAAGTTCAATTAATCATATTACTTAAGAACTCCCACTTAGATAGACATCCCTCTAATCTCTCTAAGTGATCACGTGATCCATACAACTAAACCATAACCAATCATCACGTGAAATGGAGTAGTTTTCAATGGTGAACATCACTATGTTGATCATATCTACTATATGATTCACGCTCGACCTTTCGGTCTCAGTGTTCCGAGGCCATATCTGCATATGCTAGGCTCGTCAAGTTTAACCTGAGTATTCTGCGTGTGCAAAACTGGCTTGCACCCGTTGTAGATGGACGTAGAGCTTATCACACCCGATCATCACGTGGTGTCTGGGCACGACGAACTTTGGCAACGGTGCATACTCAGGGAGAACACTTTTATCTTGAAATTTAGTGAGAGATCATCTTATAATGCTACCGTCAATCAAAGCAAGAATAAGATGCATAAAAGATAAACATCACATGCAATCAATATAAGTGATATGATATGGCCATCATCATCTTGTGCTTGTGATCTCCATCTCCTGAAGCACCGTCATGATCACCATCGTCATCGGCGCGACACCTTGATCTCCATCGTAGCATCATTTCGTCTCGCCAATCTTATGCTTCCACGACTATCGCTACCGCTTAGTGATAAAGTAAAGCATTACAGCGTGATTGCATTGCATACAATAAAGCGACAACCATATGGCTCCTGCCAGTTGCCGATAACTCGGTTACAAAACATGATCATCTCATACAATAAAATTTAGCATCATGTCTTGACCATATCACATCACAACATGCCCTGCAAAAACAAGTTAGACGTCCTCTACTTTGTTGTTGCAAGTTTTACGTGGCTGCTACGGGCTTAAGCAAGAACCAATCTTACCTACGCATCAAAACCACAACGATAGTTTGTCAAGTTGGTGCTGTTTTAACCTTCGCAAGGACCGGGCGTAGCCACACCGGTTCAACTAAAGTTGGAGAAACTGACACCCGCCAGCCACCTGTGTGCAAAGCACGTCGGTAGAACCAGTCTCGCGTAAGCGTACGCGTAATGTTGGTCCGGGTCGCTTCATCCAACAATACCGCCGAACCAAAGTATGACATGCTGGTAAGCAGTATGACTTGTATCGCCCACAACTCACTTGTGTTCTACTCGTGCATATAACATCTACGCATAAAACCAGGCTCTGATACCACTGTTGGGAACGTAGTAATTTCAAAAAAAATCCTACGGACATGCAGGATCATGGTGATGCATAGCAACAAGAGGGGAAAGTGCCGTCCACGTACCCAGCAGACGTTCAGCTCGGTGACGTCCTGCGAACTCGCATCCAGTAGAGCTGGGGAAGAGTTTCGTCAGCACGACGTGGTGACGATGTTGATGAAGCTACCGATGCAGGGCTTCGCCTAAACACCGCTACAGTATGACCGAGGTGGATTATGGTGGAGGGGGGCACCGCACACGGCTGGGAGAGATCTTTGTGATCAACTTGTGTGTCTAGAGGTGCCCCCTGCCCCTGTATATAAAGGAGCAAGGGGGAGGCCGGCCGGCCCTTGTTGGCGCGCCTAGGAGGAGGAATCCTCCTCCTAGTAGGAGTAGGATTCCTCCCTTTCCTACTCCTACTAGGAGGGGGAAAGGCAGGGAGAGAAAGAGAAGGAAAGGGGGTGCCGCCCCCTTCTCCTAGTCCAATTCAGACAGGGGGGACGGGGCACGCCGCCTGCCCTAGGCCGGCCCCTCTCTTTCCCTTATGGCCCAACAAGGCCCATTAGCCCCCGGGGGTTCCGGTAACCCCTCCGGTACTCCGGTAAAATCCCGATTTCACCCGGAACTATTCCGATGTCCAAATGTAGGCTTCCAATATATCAATCGCATCCGGGACTCCGAACTACCTTCGGTACATCAAAACATATAAACTCATAAAACATCGTCACAGAACTTTAAGCGTGCGGACCCTACGGGTTCGAGAACTATGTAGACATGACCGAGACACGTCTCCGGTCAATAACCAATAGCGGAACCTGGATGCTCATATTGGTTCCTACATATTCTACGAAGATCTTTATCGGTCAAACCGCACAACACTATACGTTGTTCTCTTTGTCATCGGTATGTTACTTGCCCGAGATTCGATCGTCAGTATCCAATACCTAGTTCAATCTCGTTACCGGCAAGTCTCTTTACTCGTTCCGTAATACATCACCCCGTAACTAACTCATTAGTTATCATGCTTGCAAGGCTTATAGTGATGTGTATTACCGAGAGGGCCCAGAGATACCTCTCCGACAATCAGAGTGACAAATCCTATCTTGATCTATGCCAACTCAACAAGTACCATCGGAGACACCTGTAGAGCACCTTTATAATCACCCAGTTACGTTGTGACGTTTGGTAGCACACAAAGTGTTCCTCCGGTAATCGGGAGTTGCATAATCTCATAGTCATAGGAACATGTATAAGTCATGAAGAAAGCAATAGCTAGCATCGTTGTCATCTCGCCAACTATTGCTTCGATGACTATCGCTACCGCTTAGTGATAAAGTAAAGCAATTACAGGGCGATTGCATTGCATACAATAAAGCGACAACCATATGGCTCCTGCCAGTTGCCGATAACTCCGTTTACAAAACATGATCATCTCATATAATAAAATATAGCATCATGTCTTGACCATATCACATCACAACATGCCCTGCAAAAACAAGTTAGACGTCCTCTACTTTGTTGTTGCATGTTTTACGTGGCTGCTATGGGCTGAGCAAGAACCATTCTTACCTACGCATCAAAAACACAACGATAGTTCGTCAAGTTGGTGCTGTTTTAACCTTCTCAAGGACCGGGTGTAGCCACACTCGGTTCAACTAAAGTTGGAGAAACTGACACCCGCTAGCCACCTGTGTGCAAAGCACGTCGGTAAGAACCAGTCTAGCGTAAGTGTACGTGTAATGTTGGTCCGGTCTGCTTCATCCAACAATACCGCCGAACCAAAGTATGACATGCTGCTAAGCACTATGAATTTTATCGCCCACAACTCACTTTTGTTCTACTCGTGAATATAACATCTACGCATAAAACCAGGCTCTGATACCACTGTTGGGAACGTAGTAATTTCAAAAAAAATCCTACGGACATGCAGGATCATGGTGATGCATAGCAACAAGAGGGGAAAGTGCCGTCCACGTACCCAGCAGACGTTCAGCTCGGTGACGTCCTGCGAACTCGCGATCCAGTAGAGCTTGGGGAAGAGTTTCGTCAGCCCGATGGCGTGGTGACGATGTTGATGAAGCTACCATAGCAGGGCTTCCCCTAAACACCGCTACAGTATGACCGAGGTGGATTATGGTGGAGGGGGGCACCGCACACGGCTGGGAGAGATCTTTGTGATCAACTTGTGTGTCTAGAGGTGCCCCCCTGCCCCTGTATATAAAGGAGCAAGGGGGAGGCCGGCCGGCCCTTGTTGGCGCGCCTAGGAGGAGGAATCCTTCTCCTAGTAGGAGTAGGAGTCCTTCCTTTCCTACTCCTACTAGGAGGGGGAAAGGCAGGGAGAGAAAGAGAAGGAAAGGGGAGTGCCGCCCCCCTTCTCCTAGTCCAATTCAGACAGGGGGGACGGGGCACGCCGCCTGCCCTAGGCCGGCCCCTCTCTCTTTCCCTTATGGCCCAACAAGGCCCATTAGTCCTTAGGGGGTTCCGGTAACCCCTCCGGTACTCCGGTAAAATCCCGATTTCACCCGGAACTATTCCGATGTCCAAATGTAGGCTTCCAATATATCAATCGCATCCGGGACTCCGAACTACCTTCGGTACATCAAAACATATAAACTCATAAAACCGATCGTCACAGAACTTTAAGCGTGCGGACCCTACGGGTTCGAGAACTATGTAGACATGACCGAGACACGTCTCCGGTCAATAACCAATAGCGGAACCTGGATGCTCATATTGGTTCCTACATATTCTACAAAGATCTTTATCGGTCAAACCGCACAACACTATACGTTGTTCTCTTTGTCATCAGTATGTTACTTGCCCGAGATTCGATCGTCGGTATCCAATACCTAGTTCAATTTGTTACTGGCAAGTCTCTTTACTTGTTCCGTAATACATCACCCCGTAACTAACTCATTTGTTATCATGCTTGCAAGGCTTATAGTGATGTGTATTACCGAGAGTGCCCAGAGATACCTCTCCGACAATCAGAGTGACAAATCCTGATCTTGATATATGCCAACTCACAAGTACCATCGGAGACACCTGTAGAGCACCTTTATAATCACCCAGTTACGTTGTGACGTTTGGTAGCACACAAAGTGTTCCTCCGGTATTCGGGAGTTGCATAATCTCATAGTCATAAGAACATGTATAAGTCATGAAGAAAGCAATAGCAGTAAACAAACGATCAAGTGCTAAGCTAACGGAATGGGTCAAGTCAATCACATCATTCTCCTAATGATGTGATCCCATTGATCAAATAACAACTCATGTCTATGGTTAGGAAACTTAACCATCTTTGATCAATGAGCTAGTCAAGTAGAGGCATACTAGTGACATTATGTTTGTCTATGTATTCACACATGTATTATGTTTCCGGTTAATACAATTCTAGCATGAATAATAAACATTTATCATGAAATAAGGAAATAAATAATAACTTTATTATCTCCTCTAGGGCATATTTCCTTCATCTTCATGGCCGTGACATCCTCCTGGAAGGGCTCATTTGGCGAATTGGAGACGGATCCCAAGTACGTATACATCATGATTATTGGATACCGCGGAAGGGCGGCCTGAAGCCAATGGGCTAGGTGTTTGTCCCGGGCATAACAAGAGTCAGTGATCTTATGAACAACACGAGCTCCGGGTGGGATCAAGCTAAGGTGCAGAATATGTTCCCTCCGGCGGAGGCACACGAGATCTTGCAAATATCAGTGGGGGGCCGACGGTGGAGGACTATCTCGCATGGAATCATACAAAGGATGTTGTTTTACTGTTATATCAGCTTACCACCTTTGCATGGGCCTGAAACGGGCTAAGACAGGCAGTCCGGGGTCGTCCTCCTCAGTCGCGAATCATAGATCTTGGATGAGGGATACTGTGGCACCGGGCAGAGTAAAAATTCATACTCGGCGACTTATTCGCAATGGGCTGGCGGTGGGATCTGAGCTTCATCGGCGCAAGATTAAACCCGTGGTGTTCTGTGTTGTGTGCGGACGAGAGGAGACGAATCTTCACAGGTTTTGGAGCTGTCCACACTCTGCAAAATTCTAGAAAGTGTTGTACTCGGAATTGGGAGCACCGGCGGCAATCCCGCCGGAGTCAGTAAGCTCCCAGAGTGCGTTATCTCAGTGGCTCCTGACATGGTTTGCTGATGCGTCGGACGATGCTCGAGCTATAATGGTGCAGGGATTATATGCTTTGTGGATGGCACGGAATAACGCGCGAGATGGGAAGAGGATTGAGGAGGAGGCGGACACGGCTGGCATGGTTAGGAGGCTCATGGAGCAGTGGCAGAATGTTAATGGCAGAGCGAGCAAAATCCCGGAAGTAACTCCGGTCCAGAAGTGGAGCGCTCAAGAGGAAGGGTGGATCAAGGCGAATGTTGATGGTGCAGCTACTAAGGGAGGGGAGAAGGGGGCGGTGGCGTGGTGTTCAGGAACGAGGACGGGGCTTTCCTCGGTGGAGCATGCCATTACTATCCTATGCGTGGAGACCCAACAATGTTGGAGCTCCGGGCCTGCAAGAGGGCGGTGCAACTAGCGGGGGAGCTAAACTTCGCGAAACTGCACATTGAGATGGACTGCCAAGAGGTGGTACGCAAACTACAGAGGGAGGAGAACGATTTATCCGTGCTGGGACCTTTGATCAAGTAGGTGAAAAACATGCTGGCGACAAGGGAATGGAAGGTGTCCTGGATCCGGAGGACGGCGAACAGCGCCGCGCATGGACTAGCTAAGGAGGGAGTAGCAAATAATCTTTGCAAAGTTTGGGTGACTGAACCCTCAGATTTTATTTTGCACATTATTTCGGCAGAAATTCCTGCCTTCTATGAATAACTAGAGACATGGTAGATTTCAAAAAAAATCTTTTCGTAGCAGCCGTCTTATTTAATTGAATGTATACCTCTGAAATGCAACAGTGATCCAATCTACGATGTGGCCTGCCGACTTGGGCGGCGATAAAGTTGCCCATGTGTACAACAACTACGAATTAACTGCACTATGTTAAGTGGAAGTGCCACAGGGGGGCTTCCGACTCTTGGCACGTCCGCTGGTCTGTGGTGCGATACGGTACACCCACCCGCCCGCCGCCACATGGGCGGGGAACATGGTTGATGCATTTTTTTTCTCTAAAGATCCAGCGAGGAATCATACGCAGCTGTACTAGTTAGTCGTGAGTCAAGTAAACGGATCTAATCCTCTCCACCATTTCCTGTTTCATCGGCGGCCGCATCGTCCATCCTCTTCTCGGCCGGCGGTATGTATATATACATCAACATTTGTCAATTGTGATGCTGAGAAGCCGGTCGTAGTTTGGCGCATCGTATTGCAATCCTGTACTTACGTACGTATATTTTGTTAAGCGCACGGCATTTGTAAGCACGGGCGTTGCTTAATTAGTGATTTGCGGGCGTATATGTTTCGTGAAACTGCAGGCGCGTACGTATAGTCCTGCGGCCGACGCGGGCAGGGAGCAATGGTGGCTGCCTGGCCCCGCGAGCTCTGGAACAATTGGTCCATCCAGATCCTGGTGCTCCTCAGCCTCGGGCTCCAGGTCGCCCTCTTCCTCTTTGCCGGGATCCGCCGGCGTGGAGCCCACTCCGTGCTGCGGTTCTTCCTCTGGCTGGCCTATCAGCTGGCCGACTACACCGCGACGTACGCCCTCGGCCACCTCTCCCTCAAGGGCGCGCCGCGCGACCAGCCGATCGTGGCGTTCTGGGCGCCATTCCTCCTGCTGCACCTCGGCGGCCCCGACAACATCACCGCCTACTCTCTGGAGGACAACAAGCTGTGGAAGCGCCACCTGCTGAGTGCCATCCTCCAAATGTCCGGAGCCGTGTATGTCCTCTACGAGCATGTCGTGGACAGAGGGGCGTTGCTCCGGCTTGCCTCCGCCTTGATGTTCGCCATCGGCGCCGTCAAGTACGGGGAGAGGACGTGGGCGCTCATGGGCGGCAACCTCGACAACATCCGAGGCTCCATCAAGAAGCAACCAGCTGCCATGCATGGACATTTCCACCCTCACGATAAAGTGTTCAAGGATGGAGACTTCGATGAGGAGTCCCTTGTGCGACGAGCTCACTCGCTGTTCCACATTTGCAAGCGCGCCATGGTCGACTATCCAGTGATGGAAGATGATTCACACGGCCAAGACACCACCAAATTGATAGGCGAGGTCAGGCTATGGCGGTTGATGGAGACCGAGCTCTCCCTCATGTATGACATGTTGTACACCAAGGCACCGGTCATCTCCACCTGCGTCGGCTACTTGGTACGTCTCATCTCGCCGATCGCCATTGTCGCGTCACTGCTGCTTTTCAAGTTCATTGACAAGAACGCCCACCGCAGAGTTGACGTCAATATCACCTACGTATTGTATGGTGGTGCCTTGTTCATGGAGATGACATCGCTGCTGAACGCCCTAGGCTCCTCTTGGGCATTTGCCTTCCTGAGTACCACGAGCTGGCACTGGCTTCGATACGCAGCTCTGTGCAATGAAAGATGGGACCGCCTCAGGCGTGTGGTTGCATGTCTTCACCATCTTGTCAGGGTAGGAGGAGGCAGCCGGTACAGATCAAGGAGGTGGTCAATATACCATGGGACAGTACAACATGAGCTTTGGAACAGGAAGCATTTCTCATGGGTTATTGACATGCCTGACCATGTCAAGGATAGTATCTCTGAACATATGAAGAAGATGTACAATGCTGGGGGTGTGAACTCACTGGGCATGCTCAAGAACAGGTGGGGCGAGGAACCACTGGCTCGTGAGGAGTTACTAGAAGAAGGCAGCATATTCAAAGATTCCCTCGGTGTCGAGTTCCAGGAGTGCATCATCATCTGGCACATCGGCACCGATGTTTTCCTCGCCAAGAGCGAGCAAGCCAAAGAAGACGATGTGAAGGCGATCAAGATAATATCCAACTACATGATGTACCTTCTCGTGGAACAACCAGACATGCTACCAGGCCTCTCCCAAAACAGGTTGTACCAACTAACTTGTGAAAGTTTAGTCAAGACTTGGCGATCGACCCATAGGCGTCGGAACATGAACTCGGGTGCCACGCTCAAGAATCTGTTCCGCCTGCACGATGACGCCGATTCTAATTCCAGGGCCACCGACAGAGATGAGCTTGCTGAGAAACTGTATGATGAGTATGAGAGCAAAAGCTTCATGTACGATTCTCCTCGTCTCTCCTACGTAGCTCAACTTGCTAAGGAGCTGTTGGCAATGGAGAAAGGTGGCACGGTTGACCCGGTGAAACTCGTCCGTGAGGTGTGGACGGATATTCTTGTCTACGCAGGCAACAAATGCAGCCGGAAGTTCCACGCCGAGAAGCTCAACAGTGGCGGTGAGTTGACAACAATCCTGTGGCTTATGGCAGAACACTTCTACCAAATTTATCTGGGGAGCCTGGTCAAAAGAAAGAAAAAGGGAAATGATTTAGCAGGAGAAGGCATCAGCCACCCGGGGAGATGATGATAATTATAGATAGCACCATAGCCTTTGTATCCTTGAAGCCATATAAGTTGTAGTATATCTTGTTCCGCTTCTTGAATAAAGATTTCAATTTAATTTTTTGACTGACTGCAAATGACACCTCTATAGAAATACATCAGCATAGAGCTTCCTCTCCTTCATATCCAGCCCATCCTACCCCCGCTCGACCCACCGACACCGATTGACTCCTCTCCGCAAATATATAGATCGGCAAGGCATTGTACAACAAGATGTGATGCGCGCGAAAGAAAGCTTTTACACAATGTGCAACAGTTCTACTTGAATATGTTATAAACAGTTGATAGTAAACGAGCTAACCAAATGACGATGAGCTGGTCCGCATGATGCAAGCACGTCGGGTAACATGCCAATGCGATGAGCACATGCGTGATTCCTCGTCGTCTTTGTACTTCATTGTTGTCAGATTCTCTCCTTGTCTTCTCTCGAAAAGTACCTTAGTTAGGACTTGGCTAGCTTTTTTTTTTTTTTGAGGAACACTTGGCTAGCTATAGGTACGTCAATTTGGCACCTTGGCAGTTAATTGGATGGGAGTCCCTATACGCCGCCCGTGTGCGTCAAAAAGATGTAGCTTTGCTAAAGCTGGGGCGCTTTGGCCAGCCCACTATGCCCCAATCGGTGTTCTTTTTTCTTCAAAAAGTGGGCACTGTAGCATCCGGTTCACTGTAGTGCCCACTTTTTGCTTGGTTTTTATTTTCTGAATATTTTGGAAATATGAATATATACACTAAAAAATAAATAATACGAATTGAACATTTTGTATTGAACAATTGTCAAATACACACTGAACATTTGAGAAATGTATGTTGAGAAAAAAATTAATACACATTGAACATTTGTGTAATATATGCTGAACAACATTTAAATACAAGGGAACATTTTTGGTATACCTTGAAAATATTCTAAATATCCGATGAACATTATTTATAATGCACGGTGAACTCTTTCGTAATATACCGTGAATATTTTCTTAATATATAATGAAATTTGTTGTAATACACAGTAAACTTTTGTATAGTACCCAAAAAGGATAAAATTACGAAAAATAAAAAATAAAAAGGAAAATGAAGTAAAATAAATAGAAACAGAGAAATAAAAAAGGAGAAAAGGAAAAAAGGAAACAAAAGAGGGGATGAAACAGTGAAACCCACCATGGGTCGGCCCAAACTGGGGCGTCGGGGAGGGTCGCCTTCAGCGAAGCCGCACCTATTTGCCAGGGGCGGATTGGCCCAATTGGATAGTGACTCTTCGAATAGTAGCCGTCGATGTACTTTAATTTTCTATATGTTTAAAAACCAATGCCAAATCAAATAACAGCCTTTTGTTTGACTACTTAATTGTCTGACGTTGCAAAGGGAGCATGCATATTCTAGTGACCATGTTGCTCTCTCTCTTCCTTTGAAGTCCTCCATGTAAGTGCCTGTGTTACCATAGGAAAAAGATTCCGTGCTCGTTCAAAGAAAGGGGGAATTGACATGGTTTCCATTCATATAGGTAATTAAATGCTTGCAGGATGCCACGGAATAACAAAAGAATAGCCACGCTGATGCATAAATGGTTGTATTCACAAATTTGTACCAAACATGACACTGCTAATTTTATTTAAGTGCATCGTTAACTAACATGCCATCCTTCCTAACTTTTCACATTTCATTGTGCACGTGGAAATTTCCTTGTACTTGAAAAGAGTTTCATAAAAGCTGTAATTTAAGTTTTTGTTTTGAACATCAGTACAGATGAAAGTGCTCGTATATATGCGCATACACTCACCCTTATGAACGCATACACGCACACCCTACCATAAGCACCTCCAAGAGACTGAGCCGGCATGTCATCTTGAAATTTACGATGTCATCATAGAAATTTACGAAGTCACCATAGGCGTATTGTCGTCGGCGGAAATCCTGAAATAAATTCAAGAATAATGCGAGCACCAAGACTTGAACTTTGGTGGGCTAGGTTCACGCTGTAATTTAAGTTGCAATGATGTCCAATTGCTTAATTACTTGTGCCTTCTGGGATGTTGCCGGTGTGTGGTTGGTAGGCTTCATCGTCGCAACAAAAGGCTAACGACTGACTAGGCTCGCACGTGCAGCCAAATACATGCCCGGGGCTGCTGCATTTGCTATGTCTACTGAAGTTAGTACATAGTAAAACCCAGTAGTAATTATATGCATCATCTTCACTAAAATTAATGTGGTTAAGCATATATCCCTCAGTTTCATTTTGTTAAGTTCCATTATTATTAGGTTGCTAGCAAAAGCAACCATACAAACATATGTGTGTTTTATTTTCAACATAGTTTCATAAAGCTTGAGCAAATAATTGCATATAAAGTTCAAAAACACACAAAGTTAATATAATGGTTGGAAATCTTATACATCTAATACTCCGCCATTAAGTTAAGGGGGTTATATTTACCGAATCAGCCAGTGCCTATTACTGTGAACATCAAAGATGTAACTACTGAGAAGGGAAAACACTAAGATTAATGTAAACCTGCATAGAAAATAAAATCCCTTATTCCTTTTAAAACATAAATAAAGGTTGATTTGAGATGAATTTAGTTTGCGTAACATGAGGCATGCTTACACATGAGAAATTAGAGGTCCGAACAACTTAGGGCTAGTTTGCAAGTTTGCATACTCCCTCCATTCCCTTATACAATGCCACTATGAAAAATACATTTTGCATCTATACAAGGCCACTAACAGTAATCGAGGCCAAAATTAATGATGTTTCCTCGTACTACCAGCTTATTTAATACTTGCATGCATGTAGTCATAATGACACTGTGCTACTTTCTTCTCATTCCTTCCTTGCATGCATGCGGACGTATTAATGATCCCAGTTAAGAAAAAAAGTTGGCTGGCAAAGCAGTTATTAAATTTTACCTTGGTACTTGTAATTTGAGTTTGTAGCCTTATATAAGGGAATGGAGGGAGTTTGTCCCTTTGCTAGCACTAGGTGGAAAAGACTCTTTTTTTGTTTCTCAAAAAAATATAGGGACAATTGCAAGCTATCATTGTTTTGCAAGAAATAGGCACTATCGTGAAACCTAATATGAAAGACCTAGATTGTTTAATATTTATTGTTATGCTTGGCAAAGAAATACACTACTTTAAGGAGACATTCTATGAGTCAACTATTTAGCATGTATCCGAATCCTACATTCTTAAGAACCCCACTTTCACCAATTCTTTCTACATGTGGACTGTCCACATCAGCATGCATGCCATGTCAGCGTTCAGACACAAGCATCAACCAATCGACATGCATAATGCAGCCATGCATCCATGTCATCATTTATGTTCTGAAATAATTTTCACAAATAGTTAGTGCTCTATTCATCCGAATTTATTAAGCCAGTGGGCCACGAAGGGACAACAATAGTTTTTTCCTTCGCCCCCTTCATGTCTCCCTATTATATGTGTGCCGCTTGAGGAGAAAAAACAGCTTTCACACCAAAAGAAAGGAAATAAATCATTTGGCTGGAGAATTAAAGGTAGAGAACTCCATAGAACCGGAAACCAGGACTATGCAACCAATGCATATGCATGCACGTCCCATGGCAAATAGAAGTATCATGTTAATTGCTGCACTTAATCAGGGAGTTATACTGCCATGGCAAATAAAGTATCACGTTAATTGTTTATGGAGTCTCCTAGATTCTCACGTTAATTGTTGTTGGCATTTGATTGGACCAGCACAAGAGCCCGACCCCTCCTTCTCCCTGAAAAAAATAAATTTTCTTCGCCTTCTCTTCTCTCTCCTCTATTTGATCTCCTTGGCCACGAAGATCCCATCTACGAGGAACTTTTTCCTGGCATGCTGCGGCGACTGGCACTATACTCGTGATCACTCCCATGGAGCCGATTTTGGAGACATGGAGTGAACCAACTACAGTTCTTCGGATTACGACCGCAGCCACACCGTCGTGCATGCCGCAACTGCAGGTTCATTTGTGCGGGGTTCATGCGTTTCTGCCATGGCACGAGCGCACAACATGGAGAGGACCATGTGCGTGTCTACGGCACGATCGAGACCCGCTTCTACCTCAGGCCGCCGTTGTCCGTGATCGGCACCCTACCTGAATGACCCGTTCACCTAGCGTTGTCCACACCGCGACGGCCACCAGTCTTGGCTCCATCCGGCGATCTCACTTTGTCCTCCCCGTCCGCAGGTTCCAACTCCATCCCTTTTTTACTCTACTTCTTGGCTTTTTGCATTTCCTCACGACCACTCTCGAAACAGTCTTTCGCCCCGTTTTATAGATAAAGCATAAGTCCATACAACCACGTCCGAATCAAAGTCAGAAAAGAAAATTGTTGAGGCCACAGCACAGAGACGCCCAAAAGAACTGAAGAGAAACAGAAAAGGCCACCAGGGGCAAGCTACGAAGCTGTCGAGCGGTCAGAGAGTCGATGCGCGGTAGACACCAGAGCGTCCAGAAAAAGCTGAAGACAGTCACGATCCCTCGGCCTAGCGAGTGGATGCCAATGCTGCAAGAAGGCAAGAAATTTGAAGAACGAGTCAGAAGCACGTCACGGGAACACCCGCTCAATCACCATCTTGTTGCGAGTAGTCCAAAGAGTCCACATCATAGCCGCGAAGATGAGCCAGAACAGTCGGCGCTTACGGCCAACCTGAGTGGCCCTAACCTGCAGAAACTCTGCAAGGTCAAGGGCCTTCCACTTCGCTCCTAGAGCCTCACGAACAAAGCACCAAAGTGCCTGCGCTGCTACTCACGAGAACAAAATGTGCGTTCCCGTTTTCGGGACGTGGCACAAAGGGCAAAGGCCATTGCCCGGACCCTGGCGTTTCAGCACCTCAGTCCTCGAAGGTAAACGATCTCGGAGAAGCTGCCATACGAAAATCTTAATCTTCAAGGGCATCAGCGCCTTCCACAATGGGGATAGCCACTATGGAACCGGCAATCGGCATAGTGCCTGATAGGCTGAACTAACGGAGAATGCACCCGAAGGAGAAAGGCTCCAAGAAACAGAGTCAGGGACCTGGGACAGAGGAAGAGGGACTACTTTCCTCATTTCTGTCCATTCTCGTACCTCATCGGGTCCGAATGAGCGGCGGAACGCAATGTTCCATCCCTCATCCAAAGCAGTCGTCGAAACAAGGATGGTCGGGTCGTCACAAATCGCAAAGAGCCTCAGGAACCGTAGGTGAGGAGGCTCGTCCTCAAACGAAGGGTCCAACCAAAATTGGGTCGCAGACCCATTGCCAACCGAGAAACGCAAACCCAGCCTAATCTCTTCTTTTATGGTCTGAATAGATTTCCAGAACTGGGACCCGACCGAGAGAGAGCAAGCCAAGAGGGGTCGGCCCTGCAAGTACTTGGCCTCAATCAGCTGCGACCCGGTCAAAAGCAGTCGTGTGACCAGGAGAAAAGCAGTCAAGTGATCAAGCGACCGAGCGCTCTCCTTCTACATTGACCGGGCGCTCTCCTTCTACCGAGATGGGGGTTTCTAATGGTCTACCATTGACTTTGAAAAAATACAGAAAATTAAAAAGGGAAACAATCGGAAAAAAAAAGTTCTTGAATTAGAAAATTACATGGCAGTTCACAAACTTCAAAAAGTTCATGAATTTGAAAAAAAATCATTTGATTTGAAAAAGGTTCATCTAACTTGAAAAAATCATCCATTTTTCAAAATGTTCATCAAATTTGAAAACAAATTCATCAATTTGAAGAGAGTTCATGCATTTATGAAAAAGAAAGAAGAAATAAGAAAAATAGAAAAATAGAAAACCCAAGTGGAATCGCAAAAAACGAAGAGAGAAGACAATGGGTCAACCCGCTACAAGACCTAGCCTACAGAGAAGACAGTGTGCGCTCTATACCATAAGGCCTATAAGGGCATCTCCAATAGATTGTATGTTAGTCTTGTTGATAAAATGTCCATGTCATCAACCAACAAGCTATCATACAACTACTTCAATAGGTTGTATCTAAGCCATCCAATAGATGATGAGGAAATAAATGTGATTGCTCTTTATTTCACCTTGGAGCTTGTGCAAAGGTTGTTGGTTATTCTACATACAACTTTGCTCTCTTTCCATATTTATTACACGCCGCATCATCACTATGTCCTAGATGGCAAATTTATCAACACCTATCTTACAGCTGTTGGAGATGCCCTAACGGCGTGACGACATCGCTTTCAACGATTCCACAGAATGTCTTGTGTCGAGATTTTCATGGCCGACGTCATTAATGGACCGGCCCATTTCACACACTGTTAGATAAAAAGAAACGGAAAAGAGGAGCATTAGGGGTAGTTCTCTGGTTGCAGGGAAGGAAGCCAGCGCTACTAGCCACCTCGCCATCCTACAGTTCACGATAAGTAAAAGGGTGTGACCAAATTGAAGCAAGTCGAGCCATTCTTTCTTCTTTTTTTCGTCTTCGTTTTTCTTTTCTTTTTTCTTCTCCGTTTATCCATTTGCTTCTTCGTTTTTTATTTTCTTTGGTTTTTTTGTTTCTTTTGGTTTTCATTCCACTTTTTCGTATGTACACATTTAACATTTTTATGCACAATTGTATATATCTTTAAATGCTTGATTAACAGTTTCAAATAAAAATATTAATATTTTTTGATACATGGTCAACATTTTTTCAATAAACATTTAACATTTTTCAAACACTTTTTTAATGCTTGATTAACATTTTTATATTCATGATCAAATTTTTCATCATTTTCTTAATACATGGTCAAAAAAATTCTATACACATTTAACATTTCTCAATGATTGATTAACATTTTTCAAATACTTGTTCAATATTTTTTTTTCAAAATGCTTCATTAACATTTTTATATGCATGATCCAATAGTTTCATCAGTTTTTAATACATGATCAACAACTTTTCTATACACATTCAACAGTTTTTCAAATGCTTTATTAACAATTTTTCAGATACTTGTTCAATATTTTTTAAATACTTGTTCAACATTTTTGAAATACATAATCAACATTTCTCTATACACATTTAACACTTTTTGAATGCATGATTAACATTTTTAAAACATTATGAAAATATACTTTTAATATATGTATTACTATAATATTCGGAGGTTTAAGAAAAAAATAAAAATTAAACTAAAATAATGAAAGAAAAACAGAAAAAAAAAAGATGTGCCCTCAAGCGCACCTTGGCCGGCACATCTAGAGCTGCCCTGACGTGAGGGTTTCCCTAGGTCTCGCGTAAAGCGGGAGATAAGGGCACCCCTATAACGGGCACTTGTGGCGCCGTACAGGAAATACCGATCGCAGGAGGATTCCCTATTTGACACGAGTTGCGGCAAATTGCCGTGCATTCGAATAGGGATCTGTTTAGGACTCATCTAGATGTGACATAATGATGTCACATCTAAGTTGAAATCATCACCTGTTTATAGCCTTTTGTTTGTTTGTTATTTTTCTTTTTTGGTATTGTATCGTCTGGGCCCATAGAAACGCTCGCATGGGCAAGGTCCAGCTCACTCTACGACCTGTAGCTAATCGTACGTAGTAACGATTTGTGTTTTTTATTCCTTTTGTTTTTTGTTTTTTTATTTTCTCTTTTTTTTCAGGTGTATTTTTTTCAGTTCTAATATATGTTAAAAATTTAAAATACACACTGATTATTTTTGGATATACGGCGAACATTGTTTTTAATACACACTGAACAAATTATAAAATTACGGTGAACATAATTGTAATACACATTGAACAAATACTTAGTATATGGTGACCTTCTTTCTAATATACATCAAACTTATTTTTTATGTATTGTGTATGTTTCTTAACGTATATATGGTAAACCTTTTATAAAATACTCACTGAAGAATTTTAAAATGTACACTGACTTCTAACGATAAATAAAACAATAGAAGAGAAAAAAAAATAAAAAACTGGTAAAAAAACTAGAAAAATGTTCACGTATTAAAAAATATATGTGGATTAAAACAATCATGAATTTGAACATTGTTTGCAAATTCGAAACATGTTATTTTAAAATGGACCCTAGTTGCATATCATGGGTGAAGTTGCAACTAAGAAGAATATTAGTCGGGCCCCCAATTGCATATCAAGGGTGGAGTTGAATAATAATATGTACTTCAGAGCATTGTTACAAGAGTAAATCACCTCTACAACTACAAACATTTTTGCAACCGGGGACCCTCGACAAACACACCCCCTAGTTGCGAGTCGATGCTCGGCATGCAACTGGGGACCCTCGACAAACACACACACCCCTAGTTACGAGTAGTTGCGAGTCAATGCTCGGCATGCAACTGGGGACCCTCGACAAACACACATGCACGCACACACACACATCCGTAGTTACGAGTCGATGGTTGACAAGCAACTGGGGACCCTCGACAAACACACACACCCCTAGTTGTGAGTCGATGGTTGACATGCAACTAGGGACCCTCGATAAACACCCCTAGTTGCGAGTCGATGGTCGGCATGCAACTGGTAGCCCCGACAAACACACACACAACCTAGTTGCGAGTCGATGGTCGACATGCAACTGGGGACCCTCGACAAACACCGTTAGTAGCGAGTCTATGGTCGGCTTGCAACTAGGGGCCACGATAAAACACAACCTCCTAGTCATGAGTCGATGCTCAGCATGCAACTAGGGACCCTCGACAAACATACACACCCTTAATTGCGATTCGATGGTCGACATGCAACTGGGGAGCCTCGACAGACACAGACTCGCCTAGTCGCGACTCGATAGTCTACTTGCAACTGGGGAAACCTCGACAAACATACACACACCCCTAGTTGTGAGTCATTGGTCTGCTTGCAACTGGGGACCCTCGACAAACACACACACACACCCTTAGTTGCGAGTCATTGGGCGACATGCAACTGGGGACCCACGACAAAACACACACACCACCTAGTTGTGAGTCGATGATCATCATACAACTGGGAAGCCTCGACAAAAACACACACAACCCTAGTTGCGAGTCCATGGTCTTCATGCAACTGGGGACCCTTGACAAACACACACACCCCCTAGTAGCGAGTCGATGGTTGGCTTGCAACTGGGGACACTCAACAAACACACACACACCCTAGTTGCAAGTCAATGGTCGGCTTGCAACTTGGGACCCTCAACAAACACACACACGCCTTAGTTGCGAGTCGATGGTCGACATGCAACTGGGGACCCACGACAAAACACACACAGCCCCTAGTTGCGAGTCGATGGTCGTCATGCAAATGGGGACCCTCTAGGCCTCGACAAACACCATTAGTTGCAAGTCGATGGTCAGCTTGCAACTAGGGGCCACGATAAAAGACACCCCTTTAGTTGTGAGTCGATGCTCAACATGCAACTAGAGATCCTCGACAAACGCACACACCTCTAGTTGCGAGTCGATGGGCGACATGCAACTGGGGACCGCGACAAACACACACAAACACCGCCCCCAATTGTGAGTCGATACTCGGCATACAACTAGGGACCCTCGACAAACACACACACCCCTAGTTGCGAGTCCATGGTTGACATGCAACTAGGGACCCTCGACAAACACACACACCCCTAGTTGCGAGTCGATGGTCGGCTTGCTACTGGGGACCCTCGACAAACACACACACACCCCCCTAGTTTGTGAGTCAATGGTTGACATGTGACTAGGGGCCACCATAGAGACACACACACACACACGCACAAACGCGCGCGCGCACACACACACACACTTAGTTGCGAGTTGATGGTTGACATGCAACTGGGGACCACGACACACACAAAAGCACCCTTAGTTGCAAGTCGATGGTCGGCTTGCAACTGAGGGCCCCAACAAACACACAGACTCTTAGTTGCGAGGTAATGGTTGACATGCAACTGTGGACCATCGACAAACACACAGACACACACCCCTAGTTGCGAGTCGGTGGTTGACATGCAACTGGACCCGTAGAAACACACTCAACTCCCCTCCCCCTTCACGAGTTGTGAGTCAATGGTTGGCTCGCAACTAGGAGCCCTCGACAAACACATATTGAGAACGCCCCCTCCCCCCAGTTGCGAGTCGATGGTTGACTTGCAACTGGGAGCCCTCGACAAACACACACATCCTTAGTCGCAAGTCGATGTGTGACATGCAACTGGGGATCGCGACAAACACACATAGACACCGCCCCCCTAGTTGTGGGTTGATGGTACAACTTCAGTTGCGAGTCGATTGTAGACTTGTAACTAGGGTCATCGACAAACACACATACACCACCCCCTCCTTCTCTAGTTGCGAGTCGATGTTCTTCAGATTTCGAAACAAAAACAAACGGAAAAATGGAAGAACATGGGAGGGGAACGGGACAACAGGCGGAGGGGAACATGCGAAAGGAGAGTGACATACTCGATGGAGGCTACCGTATCGATCTAATGTACTCTGGGGCTAGACTCTTCGTATTCTAAAAAAAGCCCATATCAAACCAAGGCGACGGCGGTCGAACAAAAAAAAGCCGCCCTCCGTTGTAGGCCTCCCAGCCAGACAAGACGATACAACAGGACACGGATCGATCGCGACACGTGCGATCACTCGACCGTGAAAAACAAAGCACAAACAAATCAGACGACTGGAAATAAAACTGATGTCACCAAAAATAATCAAATTTAAAAAATCATAAATTACAAACAAATAAATTTAATAGATAAAGGAGAAAAAATAAAGTGAAAAATAACGTGGCCCAGCTCTTTGAATTCTGCCCGTACAAAAAGGCCTAGCCGCAGACAAAAAAAACAAAAAAGGCAGACCGCACCAGTGTATATAACAAAATATAAAAACCCACATACTCAGATCCCATAGAGGAAAAGGGACAAGGCCAATCGGGAAAACAGCCCAAGGACACCAGTGCGACACGGGCCTTAGCGACAACAGAAACAACAATTCACGTCAAAGAAAACAACAACAGTTTGCACAAATCTTAAAGCCCATAATCATGTGATGAACAACTTAGATGTGACATCCTTAAAAAAACATCTAAATGTGATTTAGTCATTCTGTTCGAATAGGACATTGACGAGCACCGTGATATGGGCCGGTCCTTTTCAACTGTTGTATGTTCAACAGAATCCTGGTTTTGGGAACCGTCTACACAAATTCTGAACATGTTTGTTTTCTTTACTTTTTTATTATGGTGTTCTTGTTGGTCATTTATTTATTTAATATTTTTGTCTTCTTCTATTTTCTTTTTTCTTCTCTTTTTGTTTTCTTATATTCACAACCTTCAGAAAATGTTCACGTTCTCAAAATCTGTTTGCTTTTTCGAAAGAATTGGATTTTTTTTTTGCTCATGTTTGAAAAAGGTGTTAGTAATTTCAAAAATTATTTGAAATTTCAAATTTTAGTCAGGTTCTTAAAAATCTTTTGAATTTTTTTTTATTTTTCAAGTTCATATGTTTGAAAACATCCGCATTTTAGGAAAAAACTAGAATTTTAAAAATGTTCGCTTTTAAAATTATAATTTTCAAAAAAATTGTGAAAAAGTTCAACAAATAGTCGATTTGCCTGTACTGCCTCAACTCCTATAAAAAGTTGAGTTGGTGATGATCGTGTGTCTGCCATTCTTCGTTATCGACCATCTGATCTATATATCCAACGCACATGAAGCAAGTTATAACAACTTTGCAAAAAGACGCCCACACTCCACTCCCTATTTGTAGATAACGCCTTGTTTCTCCTGTTCAGTTGTATGTCTCCACCACCTCCTCATCCAGACTTCAGAAGAATGCTATGGAACAATCTGGCGTGGTAGGCCACTACCGGCGCTATCCATCCCCAATGCCTCCACTCAGCCCGGCCACCGCTACGACCCACTCTTCCTCATTGTATCTTGCCCTTTCCGCGTCTCCCCAACGCACACCTCGCCACGTAGGCCGCTGACGCAGTCTGCTCCGAGGCCGTCCTCTGCAACCACATCATCGGCTCTGTTCGTGCACCCAATGCCTCTGCTGCCTCACCACCCAGCACCACCACCTCACCGTCCTCAGTTGATGGAAGCATAAGTTTGTTGCATTGAGAACAAGAATTGAAGCAAAATTCAGGCGGCAGCATTTAATGTTCAAAATAACACCATCTAAAAAACAAATTTTGTATAAAGTAGATAGAAGCAAAAATTTCAGTTCCATGGGAAGCAAACTGAAATTTTAGTGGATGTTACATTTCATAAGGAGGCAAACTAGTATGTAGCGGGGAAACTTCTTTTGAAGATAATTAGTTTCCTTGCCGACCAAAACTAGTTTCCAAAAAATCTAGAAGAGAATCAAATTAGGGGTAGTTAATAATGCATCCCATGTAATTGGTTTTAATTTTTGATACCCCCAGATGGTGCACATTGGCTAGTATACTCATCTAACAATTGGGTGGGCTTTTATCCAGTGGTCATCTATTGGTCTGATGGGATGTTATGGATCAGTAATTTGATAGCTAGTGGTTTGCTGTCATAAACTCATAAAAATTGCTATATTTATGTTCAAATTACATATTGTAGCATAGTTTCACCACATAAGCAAAGAGATTATACAAACAACAACCTATAGGCTCTTCATCGCTTCCACCAAACATGCATCTACGCCGCTTCGTTCTTTTACATTTCTCTATTTCTATATGTATTGTGTTTCCCGACTGTCTACTACAACAAGGTTTGCCCGGCTCCAGTGATGAAGGGGTGATGACGGTGGCACACTTCGGATCGCTATAGTGCTGGTAATCGTCGATAGGTGGTCTACGGTTCTGAATATAAATTTTTACTTTTGATGTTCTTCTTTGAATAATTATTTTTGATGTTCTTTGTACTATTTTGCTTGTTGATGAATAAATTGTAAGTTTTTAAGAAAAAAAAAGTACACGCCGAGGCGTGTGATGCAGCCGCTAACGCCGAATAGCCAGGCGGTACATCCGAAGTAGAAGTACACGTTCCAGAAGTACACAACCATCTTCCCATCTAAGGTTGTATACAAGTTTTTTCCACGGTAGGGACACTTGATTAAGCAATGCATGTGGTTGTACCTGCTGGTCCTCCTCTTCTCCAGACATAATACTACAAATTAACGTCAGCTTGGATCGATTGGTCGTGCTAACTGATACGCAAATAAGCAACATATATATGCACTGCCTGCATTCCACACGCAAACAACTCGGAGAGCAAACTATAATGACCTCTTCCCGGGATTCATGTAGAAATCGAGCCTCTCTCTTAATTGGGAGTTGGACGCCCGCGCGTGTCGGTGTGTTTCGATTTGCATGGAAATGTGACGGAAATTACACATGATGAAACCTGGGATTTCAGATTAATGTCCAGACCTTCGTCAAGTCCATTACATTTCATGAGATGTTTTTCCATGGTAGAGCATTACATCGTCAAGTCCAGAACTGTCTACAAGCTGTTCAGAAACATTAATTCAAGTTCGACGAGGTTGATGGAAAAAGTTCCGATGGCTTGGGATGTTTTGTCATGTTCTGATGACTTTTGTTCAAGGGCGCACATCCCAGGCAATAACACCATTTGAATCGAAGTTCATTTTTTCAAATAATACCACGTCCACATCTCAACCGCAAGCGTACCAGCCGGACGTGTTTTCTTGATACGCGGGAGATCCAGGGAAAACGCGCTGGGTCAAGGACTAATGACATTGGCTCTGTACAGAGTAATACGTATACACGGACACCGTGTATAATCTTTATCTTTATCTTTACCTCTTTATTTTTACCTACTAATAAAGCGGCTATCGCTTCTGGTCGTCCGTCGTTAAAATTACCCTTCATATTGGTAAAAATTACCCACCAATGCTACCCGTAAATGGAAAACGATTCGTTTTTCGAACTAAAAATCGCCGCCTCCCACTCTGTTTTATAGCTGCGAGACGAGTAGTAGTCAATGAGCGATGAGTAGCAGGGTGGTTGGCCTATGTGCGGGGCTTTACTCCCCTGTTTCTTCTGATTTTACTTTTTTGTTTTTTCTGTTTTCTTTCTTTTTTAAATTAATTCGGGATCTAATATTCTAAAGTTACGAGTTTTCAAACAAAATGTTTGAGAAGTCATACAATATATGTGAATTCAAAAAATTTTAGAAAATCATAAAAAAATTGCAGATTCAAAAAATGTTGGTCGTTTTGCAAAATTGTTCGCAATATTATAAAAAACACAATTTGGAAAAATGGTCGGGAAATAAAATCAAGTGCATGATTTTGAAAAAATGATCATGTAGTCAAAACATATTCGGAAATCTGAAAAAAATGGCCATAACATTTTAGAAAATGTTCACAAAAAATGATTTTTAAAATTTGTTCCCCAATTAAAAAAAAATCATCGATTCAAAAAATGTTTGTTGAGTCAAGAAATGTTAATGAATTTGAAACCGTTTCATACATTTAAAAATTTTGTAAACAAAAGTAATGTTCATTACTTTTTTAAGAAAATAAAAAATTTCAAAAAAACATGTTTGTCGATTCGAAAAAAACTGTCACTGATTCAAAAGTATTTTATGTTGAGGATTCGATTAGTTTTTTGAAAGTCTTTATATGTCTTGGCGTTGGGAGTAGTACGTAGTTAATGAGATTTGTTTTTAAAGTTTTAAACGTTCCCTTGCGCAACATAACGACAAATGTGGCATGCACTGGCAAACTCATAGGCTTGGGATTTACCACGTCGAATGCATTATGATCATGTGGACATCGCAACCACCATCGGGTAGGGTGAGAAAAAAATAGCAACATGGTGAGCCACAGTGTTAAAATAGAGTACGCTCATGTGTCAGGATATTAAGTCATATTTATTTGGTTAGCCATGATTTTTTGTCTCCCGTTGCAACGCACGGGCATATTTGCTAGTCCTAAGAAAAACAAACACCAAGGTGTATATATATCAGATAAAATTTCAGGATTTTGCGCTCTGTTCTGTATACATACCCCATACATGGGGTAGCCCACAACCACCACTATCCGAGCATTTAGCAACAAAACTCTTCCAAAGCTAGCTAGCTGAACCGAAGACAGGCAGACACACGAAGGCCTCCAGGACTACTGAGCATGGCGGCGAAGGGTACGTGAGCCAGCCTCCAGATATCAAATTCATCCATTGCATGCACATGCACGATCGGAGTAAGCTCTGATGTACTAGAACGTACTACGGAGTAATATATTCTCCATACTTGCATATGTGCAGGGACAAGTAGGCCTGTGCCTCCAATGCCGTGGTCTTCCGGCCAACGTGCAGCGTATGCTCCGGCAGAGGCCGGCCAAAAGGCGCCGCCGCCTAGTGCAGGTTAGTGACTGTCACTCATCGGCTCAACACCTGAGCATACGTGATACGTGCATGCATGCATGGATAGCTCGCTCTTTATCAGATCAGCACCTTTCTGGTGGTAGTAGTACCTTTCCATTCCACGGTTCTGGTCTCTGATGCTTTTTTTGCACTTTCTTGACGCCTTTTGCATTCGTGCGCTCCGTAAAGCAGGTAAAGCGTTGTCGACGGCGACCTCTGCCTCGAGCAACGGCAACAACTCTCAGGCATCGAGACCGCCGTACAAAGCCGATGATTGAAGTAGTGCTGGGAAAACCGCCGGACAAAAAGGTGAGCCGATGATGCAACATGTTTACGTATAGTTCGTAGTAATTCGTACTAGTGTTTTGCATGATTTGATTCTAATTTTTTTGTTATTTGACTATTCAGCCAAGGGCTTGTCTAGGTGGTGAATGCTCTGCGCGTGGAAGAAGAATCATGTGACTAAGTATCAGTTTGTCCAAGTTATCTGTCATGTCAAATACATATGGAGTGTAGCTTGTGAAAGTGGTCGTGCAGACAAGTAGTAGTATTTCATTCGTTCATGCATGTTCTTCATCTATATCTATATATACCGTAGTTATGTTGGCGAATTTGTACAGTGGATCATATATACTGGAATTGTATATTGAATTCGTTCTAATAGATATTTAATCAGTCTTGCTAAGTCTCAGTTGATACTATATCCATGAGATCTTATATTGAGATTCATGCAAAAATTTCTTTTCAGTTTTTTCCTTTTTCTCTCTTGCATGATACGTCACTTGACTGAGACTTAGTTAAATCTTAGTCGACTGAGACCTAATCACGCCCATATTAAATACATATACATAACACATTTTACACTATGGGATATTATTTAGAACTGCCATTCATCACATGCATGTTTACGTGGAAAGCTGCCTTCAACCCATGATTCTTCTTTGTACCTGGCGTACTTCAAATCATAAAAAATGATGTTGAGAACTTGAGATTGACAAACTAGAAGCTCTACCCGTCATCGGCGAGAGTTCATAAAAATTAAGTAAATGAGACGTTGCATTGGTCCCCCAGATATCTAGGGGCGGGGTCGGGTCCGCGAGTAGAGACAACAAGGATATTTAAATAGTTTATCCACACAAACTTAATTTTTTTTGACATACAACTATGTCAATCCATCATGCCATCATGCCATCATGCATGCTTCATTAAATTTAATTCTTTCTACATGCAACTATGCCAACTGACCATGACACTACGCATGAAAAAACTCACTTTAACATGCATAGTGCGGCAGATCATATATACAGGAAATTTTACGATTCGTTCATGCATGTTCTTCGTTTATAGCTATATATACGGCAGTTATGTTGGTGAATTTGTATGGAGATCATATATATGGCAATTGTTTATTGATTTAGTTCTAATTAATTAATATATATACAGATTCATTACGCCATATTAGAGTAGTATTCTATTCAACACGTGCTTGTTCTTACGAGGGGCTCTAACTCCAACTCGTATGCGACCTAGCCAGCCGCCGTCTCCCAAAGAGCTAGGGTTCTCTGTCTCCCGCCGGCACCGGTTCGTCCCGTCTCCGGTGATCGTAGGGCCATGGAGGCAGAGTGGATCTCGGCCCTTGCGGTGGGTGGTTTCCGTTTTTAGATCTTTTTTCGAGCTTTGTTAGGGTTTGTGTCCTGCTTGAGAAGACGAGACGGCGACGGCTCCCTGAAGATGGAATAAAGGTCTCCCCGGCTAGCCCCCATCATCGGTGGGCGTGTGAAAGTGTGTCTCCGGCGGATCTGTGTTTAATTTGGTGGATTTGCTCGGATCTATTCGTCGTTTGTATCTTTGTTCGTGTGTCTTCAGGTTGAATCCTTCTGATCTACACTCTTCATTCGCGGCGTTTGCTGTTATGGTGCGTTGTTTCTATAGGGTCTTAGTACGACGACTTCCCGACTGTCTACTATAACTGCCTGGCTCCTGCGAGGGAGGGGCGATAACAGCGGCGCGTCTTCGGCTCGCTTCGGTGCTTGTAGTCGTTGCTAGGTGGTATCTCGATGTAATTCTTATTATTTCTAGTGTTCATTGTACTATCACGATTGAAGATGAATAGGTTAGAAGTTTTTTCTTAAAAAAAGTTAACTTCAGCCCACGAACAAAGCAATGGCTTCTTTGTACTTGGCATACTTCAAATTCGTCTAATTAAATTGGTGTGAAATTAATAAACTACTAAGAAACACGTACGAGCTCTACGCGTCATCGGCTAGGGTTTGCCTTGGTCCTCCGGATGTTCAGGTCGGGCCCGCGAGTAGAGACAACGCCCAAGATCGAACGGATGAGAGCGGTAGTTACAGATGCGGCACCGCCAAACGAAACTTCAACCCAAACAACAGCACCGCCGGGACGTAGCAGCCCTTGCACAGCCACCCGCTGCAACGCCGACGCAATTGCCTGCACAGCTCTGCCGCGATCACCGGCCACGGCTCCGCGGACAGCGCCGCACCAGATCTAGGCAGACGCCGCACACCAGGTCGCCCCAATTCGCTGAACGACCACCCCAGGTCGAGACCACGCCGCCAAGCAGCACAGCGCTCCACCAGTCCGGCCACGCCGCCGTATCCCGAGTTGTTCGTCGTCGATGCACTCGAACCGTCGCAGCCTTTTTTTTTACTCAAGAAAGAGAGATGGGGAAGTGGGGTGGACAGGAACATGAGCTTCGAGTCAACCATAAGGCTGTGTTCGATTGGGAGGGATTTGAAGAGGGTTTGGCAGGGATTGAAATGGATTTAATCCCCTACAAGTCAAAACCTCTTCAAATCCCCTTCAATCTTCTTGTGAAGGGGTGTAACCGAACAAGGCTTAAAGGAGAATTATTAGATACATACGGATGTAATTTTACAGCGTGGAACCAAAGGCCTTTTTCTCTTACGGTGGCTGCAGGCGAGTCCGAAACAGAGCGTGGCTTGGTTGGGTGCAGCAACCGGCTCGGTCGATCGACCAGAGTGAGGTTCTTTGTACTTGGCGTACTTCAAATTCGTCTAATTAAATTGGTGCGAAATTAATAAACTACTGCGAAGAGACACGTACGAGCTCTACGCGTCACCGGCTAGAGTTTGCATTGGTACTCCGGATGTTCAGGTCGGTCCCGCGAGTAGAGACAACGCCCGAGGTGGATTAGCAGTCGCTACAACGTTGAAAATTCTAGGATAACTCCTCGACAACATTGAGCGGTCGTCGATCTCCTCCTCGGGCTGTCACACCTGCACCCGCGTCCTCGTGGTGGGGCCCTCGCCGCCGTACGTCACTCCGGCCCATCGCCGGCGGCCGCCCAACCTCCTCTCCGTCTCCCGCTGCCCCCTCACTTCTTCCTCCCAGCGCTGTGCCATGGCGTCTTGTAGGCTGTAGCCAAGTGCCGCAGCTGTCCGACTCCTACATCTCCTCTCCTTGGATGGAGGCACGGATCACCTCTCCCGTCCGACCGCCGCGCAACCATCGGCCCCTTTGTGTGAGGAGGCACCGGCCAACTTCTAGTGGAGGGCGTTCACGCTCCGGCCAACTTATCACAAACGATTTTGTTAAGTCTCAGTCGACTAAGACTTCATTATATCTCAGTTGATATTATCTTTCTTTAATTTTGCATAAAGACTCGTGTAAAAAAATTCTTCTCAGTTTTTCTTTTTTACTTCTCCGATGTTATATCACTTGACTGAGACTTTGTTAAGTTTGAGTCCACTGTCTTTCGGACGAATCAGCAGAAGTGATAAAAACGATAATAATAAAGAAATACAATGTGCTTGCGTAAGTTTTTACCTGCAGCCGTGTACATACGCTCAGGATTCTCTCTAGTACATAAACAACATGGCACTGAAAAGTACCGTTACGTATGATGCAAAAAGATATGCAAAATAAAAGGGTCAGGGCATGTCCGTGTTTGTCAAGTCGGACAAGGCGCTGGACTGGGTCCGCAACGACCAGAACCTGGTGGCAGCCTAGGCTCTCAACAGGTCCGCTGCGCGCCCGCCAGCGCCATATCAACTGGAAACTCGCCAAGATTGATGAGGAATTGTTGCTTACCGACACCATCGCCAATGCCTACAGGGGGAAGGCAAACGCCAGGGCACCGCGGGCGTCATCGGCATTGGCAGCGGCGGCCTCTGCGCCGCGCAAGAGGAAGCGGACCGGCTCCTTCACGAATGTCGGGCGACGGCTGGATAAGGCTGTCCCGGTGGCCATGTGCCCCTCCGCGGCATGAGGAATGACATCGACGATGATGACAACACAGGTGGCAATGGGGATGCGGCCGAGCTGGCCGGGCGGCCAAGCGTATGAGGTCATCGTCCGTTACAAGTTAGGCTCGTAGGTTTTCTTCTAGTTCTTATTTAAATGGTCGAAATATCATCCATTTTATATAAATTATGTCCTACTTTAATGAAATTCGGCATGTGATATAATTTGTTTAGTTTATTTATATCCAATTTAAGATATATGATGGCAACTTTGAATGTGCGGCTCCTACATCAATGTCTGTGGACTGGTCCTCACCAGTCCGCGGACTGATACAGTGTCCGATTTCAGTCAGCGTTGAAGACGCCCTTACCAACCATTCATATATGTGCCATTAGTTTATGTTTCTCGAACGCGCAGGGGAGAGGATTTGGGTCACGTAGTTGCAAGGGCATCAAGTCCCCGCGCGTGCTTTGTTTTTTGTCTTTCAATTTTTAAACTTGCATATCTTATGAATAAGAAGTCCAAATTAAGTTATGTTTTCAGATTAGTGTTTCTGGTGACAACGGCTTTCAAATAAGATCCACACATTGTTATCGGTCGTTCGTACTAAATTTTAATACCTCATGATTTCTGTGCCAACATCGGACAAAACTTTAACACAACTTTTTGCCCTCATGCAGTACCTAATTGCTTCATGAAATCGCGAGACAATTGGAGGGCCGGGTAAGCCTTGACGCCTCAATTGTCTCGCACCCCCGCACCGGCGTAGCCCTCCAAATTTCCGCGCGGTTCCACCCTGCGCTACCTCACGCGCGCGGTGGCTTCCCGTAATCGCAAACCGCGTTGGGCAGTGGCCATTGGGTCAAGTTCGTCGGTCGTACTCTCGAACGGTTCCGGTGGATTCAGCCTTGATGCCCTTTCGCGTGAGGCGCTGTCTTCTACTTGCATTTACTCCCTACACTCACAGTTCTGCCCAGGAAGGCAAATGACACGTATGTATGTATATTTTTTTGAGGAAAAATGACACGTATATATGTATGCTTCTTCTTCGGAAGGCAATTGCCACGTACGTATCTGCTACTGCCCAGGAAGGCGCCTAGCAAGCCTTCTCACCAAAGCAAACCCCCCGGTGCAAAAATATCTCTGACAAGACGCGGCGGTGTATGATGCAACCGGGATGTATAAATGCTCAATGGATTCGGTAGCCCATGGGCAATTTGCCAATCGTGTAGCAGCCATCTCAATACTGCAGCTAGCCGGAACCCCCCCCCCCCCCCCCCCCCCCCCCCCCCAGAGACGAAGGCCCTCCATCTCAAGGACCGACCATGGCGCCGAAAGGTGAGGCCGGCAGCATCCACAGATCCGATTCATCCATCATCCATGGTCGAACCAAGCTAGCATCTACAATTTTCTGATGTGCCAACGTATTCTCCATGCATGTATGCAGCGATGACAAGCAAACCAGTGCCGCCGGCACGGCCTCCTGTCCCGTCTCCGGCCCCGGCGTATACTGCGCAGGCGGCTGGGCAAAACGCGCCGTCTACAGGTTAGTGAGCATCACTCATCATATCAGTACTTGAGCATACGTGATATGTGTATGCATGGATGTGACAGCTCCCTTTTATCAGATCTGCACCTTTCTAGCCAGCGCCTTTCTGCTTGACGTTTCTGGTCTCTGAATGCTTTCTTGTGCACTTTCTTGACGCCTTTGGCATGCATGCAACAGCTAACGGGTTGTCCAAGACGCCCCCTCCTTGCCAGAGCTACAGCAACAGCACGCAGAATCGACCGCCGTTCAGACCCGGTGAAGAGCGTAGTACTACTGGTGGTAAAGTGACAGGTGAGTCAACCTAGGCACTATCAGATCAGCTTCTATCCGTGGATCGATCGATCATGCTAAAAATATGCTATGTTTATGCATAGGCCGTACTAGAATTTTGCATGATCGATGTGCTGCGAAAATACCGACGTGCATACTAAAAGTTTCATTCTTTTCTCATCTTTCAGCCGCCAAGGCCATGTCTTCTAAGTGAACGACCTACGTGCCTAGGCCGCCTTGTGCGGAAGAAGAAACAAGTGAATCTTAGTTCGTCCAAGTCGTATGTCAGATTGAATAATGCCACATCGGTTCTGTATTGAAAGAAGCTCTGCAGATATCAAGTGTAGTTTGTGAAAGGGGTCACGTAAACAAGTAGTGGTTCATTTGTTCATTCATGTTCGTTTCTATCTATATTGTTATTGGTTAATTTATTATACAGTGGTCATATCATATATGTATATACTGGAATTGTTATTGAATTTGTTCTGAGATTTTATTTAGTATACTTTTTATGGACCATATTTATTACTACATATTCATCGCATGCATGTTTGCGTGTAGACTTATCTTGGTCCCAAGAACAGGCTTCGAACTTCAAATAAATTAAATGATTTCTCCGTGGGGGGATTAAATTAACTACTGCTCTAAAACACGTTTGAGCTCCATTAGAATGGCTTGACAAGTAGAGTAAGGGAGAGACTATTTGTAAGTCGTCTGGATTTTTTTTCAACTGGTGGCGGCGCCGGGCCGGGGCGGCTCGACGCCGGCCACGGCGGAGGTGGCTCACCGCGCGGCAGGGGGCTCAAGGCGGAGGCGGAGGCGAGGCCGCGGTCGTGGCTGCGGGGCGGCGGCTCGCGGTGGCTCGAGGTGAAGCCGGCGAGGGGTGAAGGCGCCTTGGAAGCGAAGGCGAGGCGCGACGGCGCCACGGCGGCTAGCAGGCGTTGACGTGGAGTCGCGGCGGCGATTCGCAGGCCGCAGAGACGACGGCGCAGAGGCAGCCGCTTAACGAGGCCGCGACGCCGGAGGCGGGGCCGGCGCGAGGCGATTTGAGGACGAGGGCGGGAAGGCGAAGACCGGCGGCAGGGCGCCTCGAGGTGAACCGAGGCGAGGCCGGCCTGGCGCGGCAGTGGCGATGAAGGCGGGGGCGCGATGCGAGGTCGAGGCGGGGCCGTGGCAGAGGCGCGGCAAGCGGAGACGAACCAAAGTGGGCGGCTGGAGGCCGCAGGGGCGAGCTCGCACGGGGGCGGCTCGAAGTGGAGACGACTCGGCGAGGAGGTTGGAGCCGGCTTGAAGGAGACCGGCGGATGCGGAGGCGGCTTGAAGCCGCGGACGACTCGACGGCGAGGTCCTGGCCGCAGGCGGAGGCCGGAGGAGGCGACTCGAGGCGGGGTCCGAGTCCTTCTCCGGGTCGTCCAACTCTCATATTTATTATCGTGATGACTGGGTTGACGAATCCACGTCCACGTCCTCCAGGTCGTTTTTTTTAGGTCTGGCGACCAAGTGTAGTATCTTCTCCTTTACTATTTCATTCACAGGTATTTGGAAACAGGTGATTTTAAACCTGGAACGTCAAAACAAACAGCAGCGGCGGATTGCTTTTCCGTTGGGACTTGATCCCGTCTCTTGGTGGTGTCTTGCCTTGTTTGCCTTCAACATGATCGGCCGTAGTACGAAACCAGCTGAGCACAACATCCTTGAGATCTCCGCAAGGTGAGACGCCGTGTGTTGAGGGCAGTACCTGAATTGTCTCAGCCCTCGGTTAACAAAGCTGAGGTTGATATCATCCTAACCGCAGCGCACGACACGTCTGCTGTCGAATACACCAGTTTAAGCAGATCATTCGCGGCAGTACGCGGGATGGCCACGAAAAATTGTTTCAATCCCGTCTGATGAACTCTGAAAATGCTAGTTATCGACTAAAAAGAGGATGAATAGACAATCTTTATAAGAGCCTTCTAAACACGAGGTCTTTAAAGACAGACAATCAAATGAAACCTATATGATATGCAGCGAAAGATAAATTACACTAGACAAACCATAGTCAAGTAAGCAATATAATGAAAGCAAGAAGACCAATAGCAGCTAGGTAGTACAGATCGAAATGGAAGATAGTATGAAGCCAAACAGGTAATAGTCTTCACACAGTGAAGTCAAACTAATTAGGCAAACAAGCAATGACTTCACAAAGACAAACTGAAATGTAAAAGAGGTGGGGATAGAACCAGTAGCTTGGTGATGACAAGTATTTGGTAGACCAGTTCCAGTTACTGCGACAACTGTATGTCTGGTTAGGGAGGCTGAGATTGAACTCAGAAGACCGCGTCTTCACCTTATTCCCTTTGAGCTAAGGACACCCAGTCCTCGCGTAATCACTCTGGTAAGTCTTCAAGGTAGACTTCCAAATCTTCACACATCCTGTTCACTGGCGATCCACAATGACTTTTGGATCCTCAAAACGCGACGCCTAACCGACCGGAGGATACACAATCCTCAAGTGTAACAAGTTTTCAGGTCACGCGGATAGAAAGACTTCAGTGATGCCTAACACTCTTTGGCTTTAGGTGTTTTGAATTTTGTCCTCGCAAGGATTCTCTCTTTCAAAGATTTCGGAGGTGGGTTGTTCTCAAACGACAAAAGTCGTGCACTAACTCTGAGCAATCACCAATTTATGGTGTAGGGGGTGGGCTATTTATAGCTAGGAGGCAACCCGGCAAGATATGTCCAAAATGACCCTGGGTCACGAATGAACCGACACGTGTCCAACGGGCGGATTTCAAACACACGCGGCAGCATTGCTTGGGCTACAAGCAAGGCTGACTCATTCAACTCTGGATAAGATTTGCTTTCATAGTCTTTGCTCGAAGACATAGGATTTTGGGTTGAGCATCACGTCAGTCTTATGAATTTGTTCACTTGGACCCCACTTAACAGTGCGGTGGTTCCTATGACTCAAGAAAGAAGAAAATGAAACTATGAAAGAAACTATGTCTTCACACTCCGTAGTCTTCACGTGAATGTATTCACACGTCATTATCTTCAACGTGAATGTCTTCACGAACTACCATTGTCTTCATACATTTTTAGGGGTCATCTCTGTTAGGTAAACTAAATCAATGAGGGACTTTTACCTGTGCTATCCTACAATTCTCACAAACACATTAGTCCCTCAATCACGTTTGTCGTCAATACTCCAAAACTAACCAGGGGTGGCACTAGATGCACTTACAATCTCCACCTTTTTGGTGATTGATGACAAACTGATTGAAGTTTAGCAGGCATAAAAATATGTGTAAGTTAAAGGATGCGATCATTGGCTTCATGAAGTTGAAAGGGCTACCCTTGAAGATGTGCATATTAGTAATTTGTCTTTGAATGCAAATGCACATGGCAGGTTTTGCTTTGTGGAGATCTTCCCCAACTCATGAAGACAATTCATCGTGCATACAAAAATGTAATGAGGATAATGACATGCACAATGAGAAATGGGCATCTGCAGAATGACTTCATGTGAAATTTATCATTGCAACAAAAGGTAGCAGCAAAAGTGGGAAACGACCATGTAAGTTCATCTAGTGCCACCCCTAGTTGGTTTTGGAGTACTGACGACAAACTTGGTTGAGGGGCTAATGTGTTTGTGAGAATTGTAGGATAACACAAGTAGTAGTCCCTCATTGATTCGGTTTACCTATCAGAGATGACCCCCAAAAATGTGTGAAGACATTGAAGATAATGATGGTATGTGAAGAGATTCGCATTGAAGACTATGACATGAGAAGACATCGTATGAAGACTATGGAGTACGAAGACATAGTTGTTTCGTAGTTTCCTTTTCTTCTTTGTTGAGTCATAGAAACCGCCATACTGTTAAGTGGGGTCCAAGTGAACAAAGTCAGAATGACTAAAGTGATGCTCAACCAAATCCTATGTCTTCGAGTGAAGACAATGAGAGCAAATCTTATCCAGAGCTGGATGAGTCAGCTTTACTTGAGCCCAAGTCAAGCTGCCGCGTGTGTTTGAAATCTGACTGTTGGACACGTGTCAGTTCCTTAGTGACCCAGGGTTATTTCGGAGAAATCAGGTCGGGTTGCCTCCTGGCTATAAATAGCACACCCCCTACAATATAAATTGGCGGCTACTCAGAGTTAGTGCGCGACTTTTGTCGTTTGAGAGCAACCCACCTCTGAAGCATTTTAGAGAGAAATCCTTGCGAGGAAAAAACCCTAAACACCCAGAGCCAAAGAGTGTTGGGCATCACTGAAGTCTTTCTGTCTGCGTGATCTGAAGACTTGTTGCACTTGAGGACTGTGAATCCTTCAGCCGGTTAGGCGTCATGTTTTGAGTATCCAAAAGTCATTGTGGATTGGCGGTAAACGAAGTCTGTGAAGGTTTGGAAGTCTACCTTGAATACTTACCAGAGTGATTGGGCGAGGACTGTGTGTCCTTAGCTCAAGGGGAATAAGGTGAAGACGCGGTCTTCTGAGTTGAATCTTAGCCTCTCTAACCAGACGTATAGTTGTCACAGTAACTGGAACTGATCCAAAAAATCCTTGTCTGCACCAAGCAACTGGCTCTATCCTTTACCTCTCTTTATTTACAATTTGTCTTCGTGAAGTCATTGCTTGCTTGCTTGATCTGATTGACTTCATTGTGTGAAGGCTGTTGTTGTTTGGCTTCATACTATCTTCCATCCGGATCCATACTACCTAGCTGCTGATAGTCTTTGTGCTTTCACTTCACTGCTTACTTGATTATGGCTTGTCTAGTGTAGTCTACCTTCGGTTGCATATCAATAGGTTTATTTCTACCGTATGTCTTTAAAGTCATCGCGTTTTGAAGACTTTCATAAAAATCGCCTATTCACCCCCCTCTAGTCGATAACTAGCACTTTCAGACTATCAAATTTTAAGTGTTATAACTCAAAAACAAAAGGTTTCCGCTTGAGTTTCTGGTATCTGGAATCTGGATGCTTTCTTTTGCACTTTCTTGATGCCTTTTGCATGCATGCATGCGCTCGCTCCACACAGGTAAAGGGATGTCCAAGATGACCCCTCCTGGCCCGAGCAACAGCAACATCAACAGCTCACACGCAGAATCGACCGCCGTTCAGATTTGATGAAGCACCTAGTACTACGGGTGGTAAAGTGACATGTGAGTCAACCTAGCACTATCAACTTCTATTTGTGGATCGATCGATCATGCTAAAAAAATGCTATGTCTATGTATAGGCCGTACTAGAATTTTGCATGATGTGCTGCGAAAATACCAACGTGCATACTAAAGGTTTCATTCCCTTCTCATCCTGCAGGCGCCAAGGCCATGTCTTCTAAGGGGCCAATGATCCACTTTCCTAGGCCACCTTGTGCGGAACAAGAACCATGTGAATCTTAGTTCATCCAAGTCATATGTCAGATTGAATAATGCCACATGGATTCTGTATTCAAAGAAGCTCTGTAGATATCAAGTGTAGTTCGTGAAAGTGGTCACGTAGACAAGTAGTGATTCATTAGTTCATTCATGTTCATTTCTATCTATATTGTTGTTGGTTAATTTATATAGTGGTCATATCATATATGTACATAATGGAATTGTTATTGAATTTGTTCTGAGATTTTCTTTAATATACATTTTTTGGACCATATTTATTACTACATATTCATCGCATGCATATTTACGTGTAGACTTATCTTGGTCCTAAGAACAGGCTTCGAACTTCAAATAAATTAAAATGATTTCTCCGTGGGGGGATTAAATTAACTACTGCTCGAAACACGGTTCGAGCTCCACGCGTTATCTGAAGGAAATATGCCTTAGAGGCAATAATAAAGTTATTATTTATTTCCTTATATCATGATAAATGTTTATTATTCATGCTAGAATTGTATTAACCGGAAACATAATACATGTGTGAATACATAGACAAACAAAGTGTCACTAGTATGCCTCTACTTGACTAGCTCGTTAATCAAAGATGGTTATGTTTCCTAACCATGAACAAGGAGTTGTTATTTGATTAACGGGATCACATCATTAGGTGAATGATCTGATTGACATGACCCACTCCATTAGCTTAGCACCCGATCGTTTAGTATGTTGCTATTGCTTTCTTCATGACTTATACATGTTCCTATGACTATGAGATTATGCAACTCCCGTTTGCCGGAGGAACACTTTGTGTGCTACCAAACGTCACAACGTAAATGGGTGATTGTAAAGGTGCTCTACAGGTGTCTCCAAAGGTACATGTTGGGTTGGCGTATTTTGAGATTAGGATTTGTCACTCCGATTGTCGGAGAGGTATCTCTGGGCCCTCTCGGTAATGCACATCACATAAGACTTGCAAGCATTTCAACTAATGAGTTAGTTGCGAGATGATGTATTACGGAACGAGTAAAGAGACTTGCCGGTAACGAGATTGAACTAGGTATTGAGATACCGACGATCGAATCTCGGGCAAGCAACATACCGATGACAAAGGGAACAACGTATGTTGTTATGCGGTCTGACCGGTAAAGATCTTCGTAGAATATGTAGGAGCCAATATGAGCATCCAGGTTCCGCGATTGGTTATTGACCGGAGACGTGTCTCGGTCATGTCTACATTGTTCTCGAACCCGTAGGGTCCGCACGCTTAAGGTTTCGATGACAGTTATATTATGAGTTTATGAATTTTGATGTACCGAAGTTGTTTGGAGTCCCGGATGTGATCACGGACATGACGAGGAGTCTCGAAATGGTCGAGACATAAAGATTGATATATTGGATGGCTATATTCGGACACCGGAAGTGTTCCGGGTGATTTCGGAGAAAACCGGAGAGCCGGAGGGTTACCGGAACCCCCCGGGAGAAGTAATGGTCCATATGGGCCTTAGTGGAGAGAGATAGGGGCAGCCAAAGGTGGGCCGCGCGCCTCCTCCCCCTGGTCCGAATTGGACTAGGAGAAGGGGGTGGCGCCCCCCCTTTCCCTCTCCCTCCCCACTTCTTTCCCCCTCCTAGTAGGAGTCCTACTCCTACTAGGAGGAGGACTCCTCCTTGGCGCGCCTATAGGGCCGGCCTGCCTCCTCCCCTTGCTCCTTTATATATGGGGGCAGGGGGCACCCCTAGACACACAAGTTGATCCACGTGATCATATTCTTAGCCGTGTGCGGTGCCCCCTTCCACCATAGTCCTCGATAATATTGTAGCGGTGCTTAGGCGAAGCCCTGCGATGATAGTGCATCAAGATCGTCACCACGCCGTCGTGCTGACGGAACTCTTCCCCGACACTTTGTTGGATCGGAGTCCGGGGATCGTCATCGAGATGAACGTGTGCTAGAACTCGGAGGTCCTGTAGTTTCGGTGCTTGATCGGTCGGGCCGTGGAGACGTACGACTACATCAACCAAACGCTTCCGTTGTCGATCTACAAGGGTACGTAGATCACACTCTCCCCTCTCGTTGCTATGCATCACCATGATCTTGCGTGTGTGTAGGAATTTTTTTGAAATTACTACGTTCCCCAACACTGGCATCCGAGCCTAGGTTTTATATGTTGATGTTATATGCACGAGTAGAACACAAGTGAGTTGTGGGCGATATAAGTCATACTGCTTACCAGCATGTCATACTTTGGTTCGGAGGTATTGTTGGACGAAGCAGCCCGGACCGACATTACGCGTACGCTTATGCGAGACCGGTTCTCCCGACGTGCTTTGCACATAGGTGGCTTGCGGGTGACAGTTTCTCCAACTTTAGTTGAACCGAGTGTGGTTACGCCCGGTCCTTGCGAAGGTTAAAACAGCACCAACTTGACAAACTATCGTTGTGGTTTTGATGCGTAGGTAAGATTGGTTCTTTCTTAAGCCCGTAGCAGCCACGTAAAACTTGCAACAACAAAGTAGATGACGTCTAACTTGTTTTTGCAGGACATGTTGTGATGTGATATGGTCAAGACATGATGCTAAATTTCATTGTATGAGATTGTTTTGTAACCGAGTTATTGGCAACCGGCAGGAGCCATATGGTTGTCGCTTTATTGTATGCAATGCAATCGCGCTGTAATGCTTTACTTTATCACTAAGCGGTAGCGATAGTCGTGGAAGCATAAGATTGGCGAGATGACAACGATGCTACGATGGAGATCAAGGTGTCGCGCCGGTGACGATGGTGATCACAACGATGCTTCGAAGATGGAGATCACAAGCACAAGATGATGATGGTCATATCATATCACTTATATTGATTGCATGTGATGTTTATCTTTTATGCATCTTATCTTGCTTTGATTGACGGTAGCATTATAAGATGATCTCTCACTAATTATCAAGAAGTGTTCTCCCTGAGTATGCACCGTTGTGAAAGTTCTTCGTGCTGAGACACCACGTGATGATCGGGTGTGATAGGCTCTACATTCAAATACAACGGGTGCAAAACAGTTGCACACGCGGAATACTCAGGTTATACTTGACGAGCCAAGCATATACAGATATGGCCTCGGAACACGGAGACTGAAAGGTCGAGCGTGAATCATATAGTAGATATGATCAACATAGTGATGTTCACCAATGAAACTACTCCATCTCACGTTATGATCGGACATGGTTTAGTTGATTTGGATCACGTAGTCACTTAGAGGATTAGAGGGATGTCTATCTAAGTGGGAGTTCTTTAAGTAAATTAATTGAACCTAAATTTATCATGAAACTTAGTACCTGATAGTATCTTTCTTGTTTATGCTTGATTGTAGATAGATGGCTCGTGCTGTTGTTCCGTTGAATTTTAATACGTTCCTTGAGAAAGCAAAGTTGAAAGTTGAAAGATGATGGTAGCAATTACACGGACTGGGTCCGTAACTTGAGGATTATCCTCATTGCTGCACAGAAGAATTACGTCCTGGAAGCACCGCGGTGCCAGGCCTGCTGCTGGAGCAACACCAGATGTTATGAACGTCTGGCAGAGCAAAGCTGATGACTACTCGATAGTTCAGTGTGCCATGCTTTACGACTTAGAATCGGGACTTCAACGACGTTTTGAACGTCATGGAGCATATGAGATGTTCCAGGAGTTGAAGTTAATATTTCAAGCAAATGCCCGGATTGAGAGATATGAAGTCTCCAATAAGTTCTATAGCTGCAAGATGGAGGAGAACAGTTCTGTCAGTGAGCATATACTCAAAATGTCTGGGTATCATATCACTTGACTCAATTGGGAGTTAATCTTCCTATTGATAGTGTCATTGACAGAGTTCTTGAATCACTACCACCAAGCTACAAAAGCTTCATGATGAACTATAATATGCAAGGGATGAATAAGACAATTCCCGAGCTCTTCGCAATGCTAAAGGCAGCGGAGGTAGAAATCAAGAAGGAGCATCAAGTGTTGATGGTCAACAAGACCACCAGTTTCAAGAAAAAGGGTAAAGGGAAGAAGAAGGGGAACTTCAAGAGGAACAACAAACAAGTTGCTGCTCAGGAGAAGAAACCTAAGTCTAGACCTAAGCCTGAGACTGAGTGCTTCTACTGCAAACAGACTGGTCACTGGAAGCGGAACTGCCCCAAGTATTTGGCGGATAAGAAGGATGGCAAGGTGAACAAAGGTATATGTGATATACATGTTATTGATGTGTACCTTACTAAGCTCGCAGTAGCACCTGGGTATTTGATACTGGTTCTGTTGCTAATATTTGCAACTCGAAACAGGGACTACGGATTAAGCGAAGATGGCTAAGGACGAGGTGACGATGCGCGTGGGAAATGGTTCCAAAGTCGATGTGATCGCGGTCGGCACGCTACCTCTACATCTACCTTCGGGATTAGTATTAGACCTAAATAATTGTTATTTGGTGCCAGCGTTAAGCATGCACATTATATCTGATCTTGTTTGATGCGAGACGGTTATTCATGTTAAATCTGAGAATAATGGTTGTTCTATTATATGAGTAATATCTTTTATGGTCATGCACCCTTAAAGAGTGGTCTATTTTGTTAATCTCGATAGTAGTGACACACATATTCATAATGTTGAAACCAAAAGATGCAGAGTTGATAATGATAGTGCAACTTATTTGTGGCACTGCCGTTTGGGTCATATCGGTGTAAAGCGCATGAAGAAACTCCATACTGATGGGCTTTTGGAACCACTTGATTATGAATCACTTGGTACTTGCGAACCGTGCATTATGGGTAAGATGACAAAAACACCGTTCTCCGGTACTATGGAGAGAGCAACAGATTTGTTGGAAATCATACATACAGATGTATGTGGTCCGATGAATGTTGAGGCTCGTGGCGGATGTCGTTATTTTCTCACCTTCACAGACGACTTAAGAAGATATGGGTATATCTACTTAATGAAACATAAGTCTGAAACATTTGAAAAGTTCAAAGAATTTCAGAGTGAAGTTGAAAATCATTGTAACAAGAAAACGAAATTCCTGCGATCTGATCGTGGAGGAGAATATTTGAGTTACGAGTTTGGTGTACATTTGAAACAATGCGGAATAGTTTCGCAACTCACGCCACCCGGAACACCACAACCACAGCGTAAAACATCGTAATCGTACTTTACTAGATATGGTGCGATCTATGATGTCTCTTACGGATTTACCCCTATCATTTTGGGGATACGCTTAGAGACGACCGCATTCACGTTAAATAGGGCACCATCAAAATCCATTGAGACGACACCTTATGAACTATGGTTTGGCAAGAAACCAAAGTTGTCGTTTCTGAAAGTTTGGGGGTGCGATGCTTATGTGAAAAAGCTTCAACCTGATAAGCTCGAACCCAAATCAGAAAAATGTGTCTTCATAGGATATCCAAAGGAAACTATTGGATACACCTTCTATCACAGATCCGAAGGCAAGACATTCGTTGCTAAAAATGGAAACTTTCTAGAGAAGGAGTTTCTCTCGAAAGAAGTGAGTGGGAGGAAAGTAGAACTTGACGAGGTAACTGTACCTACTCCCTTATTGGAAAGTAGTACATCACAAAAACCGGTTCCTGTGACACATACACCAATTAGTGAGGAAGCTAATGATGATGACCATGAAACTTCAGAACAAGATACTACCGAACCTCGTAGATCAACCAGAGAAAGATCCGCGCCAGAGTGGTACGGTAATCCAGTTCTGGAAGTCATGCTACTAGACCATGACGAACCTACGAACTATGAAGAAGCGATGATGAGCCCAGATTCCGCAAAATGACTTGAAGCCATGAAATCTGAGATGGAATCCATGTATGAGAACAAAGTATGGACTTTGGTTGACTTGCCCGATGATCGACAAGCAATCGAGAACAAATGGATCTTCAAGAAGAAGACAGACACAAACGGTAATATTACTGTCTACAAAGCTCGACTTGTCGCAAAAGGTTTTCGACAAGTTCAAGGATTGACTACGATGAGACCTTCTCACCCGTAGCGATGCTTAAGTCCGTCCGAATCATGTTAGCAATTGCCGCATTTTATGATTATGAAATTTGGCAAATGGATGTAAAGACTGCATTCCTGAATGGATTTCTGGAAGAAGAGTTGTATATGATGCAACCTGAAGGTTTTATCGATCCAAAGGGAGCTAACAAAGTGATCAAGCTCCAGGATCCATTTATGGACTGGTGCAAGCATCTCGGAGTTGGAATAAACGTTTTGATAGTGTGATCAAAGCATATGGTTTTATACAGACTTTTGGAGAAGCCTGTATTTACAAGAAAGTGAGTGGGAGCTCTGTAGCATTTCTAATATTATATGTGGATGACATATTGCTAATTGGAAATGATATAGAATTTCTGGACAACATAAAAGGATACTTGAATAAAAGTTTTTCAATGAAAGACCTCGGTGAAGCTGCTTACATATTAGGCATCAAGATCTATAGAGATAGATCAAGAAGCTTAATTGGACTTCCACAAAACACATACCTTGACAAAGTTTTGAAGAAGTTCAAAATGGATCAAGCAAAGAAAGGATTCTTGCCTGTGTTACAAGGTGTGAAATTGAGTAAGACTCAATGCCCGACCACTGCAGAAGATAGAGAGAAAATGAAAGTGTTCCCTATGCATCAGCCATAGGATCTATCATGTATGAAATGCTATGTACCAGACCTGATGTGTGCCTTGCTATAAGTCTAGTAGGGAGGTACCAAAGTAATCCAGGAATGGATCACTGGACAGCGGTCAAGAACATCCTGAAATACCTGAAAAGGACCAAGGATATGTTTCTCGTATATGGAGGTGACAAAGAGCTCACCGTAAAAGGTTACGTTGATGCAAGCTTTGACACTGATCCGGACGATTCTAAATCGCAAACCGGATACATGTTTATATTAAACGGTGGAGCTGTCAGTTGGAGCAGTTCAAAACAGAGCGTTGTGGCGGGATCTACATGTGAAGCGGAGTACATTACTGCTTTGGAAGCAGCGAATGAAGGAGTCTGGATGAAGGAGTTCATATCCGATCTAGGTGTCATACCTAGTGCATCGGGTCCAATGAAAATCTTTTGTGACAATACTGGTGCAATTGCCTTGGCAAAGGAATCCAGATTTCACAAGAGAACCAAGCACATCAAGAGACGCTTCAATTCCATCCGGGATCTAGTCCAGATGGGAGACATAGAGATTTGCAAGATACATACGGATCTGAATGTTGCAGACCCATTAACTAAGCCTCTTCCACGAGCAAAACATGATCAGCACCAAGGCTCCATGGGTGTTAAAATCATTACTGTGTAATCTATATTATTGACTCTAGTGCAAGTGGGAGACTGAAGGAAATATGCCCTAGAGGCAATAATAAAGTTATTATTTATTTCCTATATCATGATAAATGTTTATTATTCATGCTAGAATTATATTAACCGGAAACATAATACATGTGTGAATACATAGACAAACAAAGTGTCACTAGTATGCCTCTACTTGACTAGCTCATTAATCAAAGATGGTTAAGTTTCCTAACCATAAACAGGAGTTGTTATTTGATCAACGGGATCACATCATTAGGTGAATGATCTGATTGACATGACCCATTCCATTAGCTTAGCACCCGATCGTTTAGTATGTAGCTATTGCTTTCTTCATGACTTATACATGTTCCTATGACTATGAGATTATGCAACTCCCGTTTGCCGGAGGAACACTTTGTGTGCTACCAAACGTCACAACGTAAATGGGTGATTGTAAAGGTGCTCTACAGGTGTCTCCAAAGGTACATGTTGGGTTGGCGTATTTTGAGATTAGGATTTGTCACTCCGATTGTCGGAGAGGTATCTCTGGGCCCTCTCGGTAATGCACATCACATAAGCCTTGCAAGCATTGCAACTAATGAGTTAGTTGCAAGATGATGTATTACGGAACGAGTAAAGAGACTTGCCGGTAACGAGATTTAACTAGGTATTGAGATACCGACGATCGAATCTCGGGCAAGTAACATACCGATGACAAAGGGAACAACGTATGTTGTTATGCGGTCTGACCGATAAAGATCTTCATAGAATATGTAGGAGCCAATATGAGCATCCAGGTTCCGCTATTGGTTATTGACCGGAGACGTGTCTCGGTCATGTCTACATTGTTCTCGAACCCGTAGGGTCCGCACGCTTAAGGTTTCGATGACAGTTGTATTATGAGTTTATGAGTTTTGATGTACCGAAGTTAGTTCGGAGTCCCGGATGTGATCACGGACATGACGAGGAGTCTCGAAATGGTCGAGACATAAAGATTGATATATTGGACGGCTATATTCAGACACCAGAAGTGTTCCGGGTGATTTCGGAGAAAACCGGAGAGCCGGAGGGTTACCGGAACCCCCCCGGGAGAAGTAATGGGCCATATGGGCCTTAGTGGAGAGAGAGAGGGGCAGCCAAAGGTGGGCCGCGCGCCTCCTCCCCCTGGTCCGAATTGGACTAGGAGAAGGGAGTGGCGCCCCCCCTTTCCCTCTCCCTCCCCACTTCTTTCCCCCTCCTAGTAGGAGTCCTACTCCTACTAGGAGGAGGACTCCTCCTTGGCGCGCCTATAGGACCGGCCTGCCTCCTCCCCTTGCTCCTTTATATACGGGGGCAGGGGGCACCCCTAGACACACAAGTTGATCCACGTGATCATATTCTTAGCCATGTGCGGTGTCCCCTTCCACCATAGTCCTCGATAATATTGTAGCGGTGCTTAGGCGAAGCCCTGCGACGGTAGTGCATCAAGATCGTCACCACGCCATCGTGCTGACGGAACTCTTCCCCGACACTTTGCTGGATCGGAGACCGGGGATCATCATCGAGCTGAACGTGTGCTAGAACTCGGAGGTGCCGTAGTTTCGGTACTTGATCGGTCGGGCCGTGGAGACGTACGACTACATCAACCAAACGCTTCCGTTGTCGATCTACAAGGGTACGTAGATCACACTCTCCCCTCTCATTGCTATGCATCACCATGATCTTGCGTGTGCGTAGGAATTTTTTTGAAATTACTACGTTCCCCAACATTATCAACTAGCATTACTATCCTGGAAATTTCAGCGAGTCGTAGTTACTACCTCCGTCTCAAAATATAAGATGTTTTTGTAGGAGAGTTGGTAGTATTTGAGATGACGAGATTTATTCGTGGCTACACTAGAATGGCTTGACAAGTGGAGTAAGGGATAGACTATTTGTAAGTCGTTTGGATTTTTTTCCAAGTTTCTTTTTCATTTGTGCTATTAGTGTTTTTCTGTATATACACATGAGGTTTGCACACTTTCTCCCATGAAAAATCTAACATATATTTACCTTTTCCACAGAGCTAACAAACTAAGAAAAGGATTTTCGATGTCCACTAGTGTTCGACCCCTGTCACTCAAACTCCCCTATTTGGGTCTCTACAACTACCACTTGCGAAGAAATTAGTTGCATGACACCACGCGCCATCTCTGTTCTCATGTTACGATTTATTTCTTTTATGTTTTCTTACATTTGTGACCCACTAGTTCACCACACCGACTGCACCTCTATTTGACCCACCACTAGTCATGTCAACTGCAACGGGCCAAGGGGGACATATCTGACCAAAACTTCTGCAGTGGGGCCCGACGGGATGGGACAGAGGCACCGCTCTGCAGCGTCATGGCCTCTACACGAAGCGGCGCTTCCCCCAACCCTGCTCTCTCTCTCCATCTCTCTCTCTCTCTCTCTCTCTCTCTTTGTGTGTGTATGTGTGCCTCCCTTCCCCTGTAGCCTCGTAGCCACTCCGCCGCTTGCCCTAGCCCTCGCTTAGTTCATCATGATGCCGCCCGTCCCTAATCCACGTGCATGGGTCATCAATGCGTCATGGCCCAACGCCGAGCGCCACGTCTCGCCACCCCGCTCACGTCCTGAAAGTGCAAAAGGTTTAGTTGTAGCCTTTCCGAAGGAGTATCGATCCCATAGGGAGCACAGGAAATGGTCTCTATGACACCTGTGGAGATGGCACCGGCATGAAGGCTAGAGCGGTGCGGTGATATGTCTCCAACGTATCTATAATTTTTTATTGTTCCATGCTATTATATTATCTATCTTGGATGTTTTATATGCATTTATATGCTATTTTACAAGATTTTTGGGACTAACCTATTAACCTAGAGCCCAGTGCCACTTTTTGTTTTTCCTTGTTTTTGAGTTTCGCAGAAAAGGAATATCAAACAGAGTCCAAATGAGCTGAAAATTTACGGTGATTTTTTATGGACCAGAAGAAGCCCTCGAAGCAAAAGAGTTGGGCCAGAAGAGCCACGAGGCCTCCACAAGGGTGGAGGGCGCGCCCTCCGTCCTTGTCGTCTCCTCATGGACCCCCTGACTTGTTCTCGACGCCAAAAATTCCTATAAATATAGAAACCCCCAGAAATAAACCTAGATCAGGAGTTCCGCCGCCGCAAGCCTCTGTAGCCACGAAAAACCAATCGGGAGCCCGTTCCGGCACCCTGCCGGAGGGGGAAACCATCACAGGTGGCCATCTTCATCATCCCAGCGCTCTCCATGACGGGGAGGGAGTAGTTCATCCTCGGGGCTGAGGGTGTGTACTAGTAGCTATGTGTTTGATCTCTCTCTCTCTCTCTTGTGTTCTTGATATGGCATGATCTTGATGTACCGCGAGCTTTCCTATTATAGTTGGATCTGATGATGTTTCTTCCCCTCTACCTTCATGTAATGAATTGAGTTTTCCCTTTGAAGTTATCTTATCGGATTGAGTCTTTAAGTATTTGAGAACACTTGATGTATCTCTTGCATGTGCTTATCTGTGGTGATAATGGGATATTCACGTGATCTACTTGATGTATGTTTTGGTGATCAACTTGTGGGTTATGTGACCTTGTGAACTTATGCATAGGGGTTGGCACACATTTTCTTCTTGACTCTCTGGTAGAAATTTTGGGTCACTCTTTGAAGTTCTTTGTGTTGGTTCGAATAGATGAATCGGAGATTGTGTGATGTATATCGTATAATCAAACCCGCGGATACTTGTGGTGACATTGGAGTATCTAGGTGACATTAGGGTTTTGGTTGATGTGTGTCTTAAGGTGTTATTTTAGTACGAACTCTAGGGATGTTTGTGAAACTTATAGGAATAGCCCAATAGATCGGTTAGAAAGAATAACTTTGAGGTGGTTTCGTACCCTACAATAATCTCTTCATTTATTCTCCGCTATTAGTGACTTTGGAGTGACTCTTTGTTGCATGTTGAGGGATTTTTATATGATCTAATTATGTTATCATTGTTGAGAGAACCTGCACTAGTGAAAGTATGAACCCCAGGCCTTGTTTCTAAGCAGTGCAATATGGTTTTTGCTCACTTTTTTTACTAGTTACCTTACTGTTTTTATATTTTCAGATTACAAAAGCCTATACTACCATCCATATTGCACTTGTATCGCCATCTCTTCGCCGAACTAGTGCACCTATACAATTTACCATTGTATTGGGTGTGTTGGGGACACAAGAGACTCTTTGTTATTTGGTTGCAGGGTTGTTTGAGAGAGACCATCTTCATCCTACGCCTCCCACAGATTGATAAACCTTAGGTCATCCACTTGAGGGAAATTTGCTACTGTCCTACAAAACTCTACGCTTGGAGGCCCAACATGAGTCTACAAGAAGAAGGTTGCGTAGTAGACATCATGCGGTGGTATAGCCTCCTCTTCCTTCTACTTGTCTTGGCTCTTCTTCGATGGTGGAGGTGGTCTTCGAGCAACACGGGATATGAAGATGGTGATATGAGCTTTATTGTCGGTAGCTAGGGTTGGATGTGTATATATCGGAGGCCTTCTCGGGGCTCCTCCGTTGATGTAGCTTCCCCCCTTTGATCAAAGGGCTCTACATGAGCCAAATCCAATCCTAATAGTCAGGGGAACAAACATGGATGAAATCCATGAAGAATTGAGTGAGATCTGGGCGATGTCGCAACTTTCTCGGCCTGGTATGACCGAACCCGGTCGTACCCGACGCCGTCTTTCTCTCTGGACCCCTTTAGTATTTTGGCCACCATTTTCGCATACAAACTCTGATTTTGACGTTTTTCATCTCGTTGGAGTCGTATGTATGACGCTGATGAACCTACAGTATTGTATATTCAATTTGGGAACTTTAAAAAATTGTCATATTTGATACTCCAAAATGCCCAAATCTGGTGCCAACCTTGGCCTTTTCATTGCGTTTGGTGCATGGTTTCTCCAAAACACCTAAAGACGCAACAAAACAAATGAAAAACTACAAACTATGCGATGCGCACAATGAAAAGAGTATAAACTGGAAATCATGCATAATGGACATGTAATTGGCTCAATGGGACATGATATATGGAGATAATATGCAACCAATGAGCCTCAAAGGGTGTATAAAATAGAGGCATCAAACATCACGGGTAGCGTTGCAGTTGCAGTGGAGACAAATAGGCAGCTGGAGCCGGTCAAAGGTTGCATCTCCCAGTGGTGCGTGGGTGGCTGCGCAACTTAAAACCCCCAACAGGACGCTGGGAGGGAGAAGGGGAAATTTCCCTCCCATGCTGGCTCTTGTGGTATGGAACAACCTCCATATGTGAAACAATCATTTGTTGTTAAGACTTATTAATCATACATATTTTCGGACAACAAACTCTTTATATTTTTTTGATACGTGAAATAGTAATTATGACGTTAATCAATAATACCACAAATCAAGTTACACAATCAAGTATTACAAGCACACCTCGTGTTTTGTCAAAGCATACATGTATACCAGGTATAAAACATTGAGTTCTTTACGAAAAAGTTAGTTTATGCCCATTAGAGTGGCAAACCGAAACTTACTAGGTCCTACAAATGTCAATTTGTCTTATAGATTTATTATATACTAACCACATGAATATAGATTCTTATTTACTACTCCTTTATCACTTAATTAGCGTAAAAACAATAAATAAAGATGGAAGTCTGAGGTGTATTGCTTGTCGAAGACCATATGGATTGTTTAAATGAAATCAGAGAGGAAGACCTCTCTTTTGCTGGAAAAAACATTCATTTTTATGTGTACAGTAATGTCTCATAAATTAAGTCAAACAAAAAATAGATCCATTTTTCTTCCATTTGTGCAACAAAAATAATTTGATAATCAATACCACCAAATATATATTTATTGTATATGTTTGCCTGAGAAATCTATAATACATAAATAGTTGATCCACACTAAGTCTAATTCTCTCAACATGCAGCCCCCCACATCATCAAATATGACACGTCATCATTCACTAGAACTATTTTGTAGCACATGCATACCACAATTTAATTGTTCCATCTCCAATAGTCCAATGTACATGCATACTCTTTGTTCACATATAATTACATTTGAAAATAATAACTTTCGATTAGATCATTGTTAAGGCATATCTCTCTCGATGTAGTTTTGGTGATTCATGACAACAGGTTTGCGGACTAACCATGTGCTTTGAGCATTTCAGAGATTCATCCTTTGGCACGAGATGATTTCTTTCCCCTCGGAGTGTTTTTCAAGACGGTGTAGCTTTTTTGTTTCTTGTTTGGTGGACTAGTTTCGTAGGAGTCACCGTACTATCAAGAGGGGTCCGCTTTGGTAAGGCTAGGGTGGAATCATCACGTACACTTCTGTTTCACACCCTCTGGGCCTTCCCGCGTCATTGGAGGTTTGATTCCCTGCTGGATGGGCAGTCTTTGGCCCCAACGGTAGTACCGCGGTGCCCAGCGGTAGTACCGCTTGAGGGTCCTCAGCGGCAGTACCGCTGCAGTACCGGGCCACTACCGCCTCGACTCGAGGGGGGCGCATCTCGTGTCGGGTTGAGCAGCACTTGCAGCGGTAGTAGGTGTGGTAGTACCGCTCGAGAGCGGTAGTACCGCCCTACCACCGCGGCAGTACCGCGCTGGGCACGGTCCCTCCTCTACCTTAAAGCCCTCCCAGGCTGGGCGGTAGTACCTCAAGGGGGATCGGTAGTACCGCTGGGTCCAGCTGTAGTACCGCTGCCCCCTGCGGTAGTACCGCCCTCTGCAGGGCAGTTTTGAGGGTAATGGTTGGATGGGGTCCATTAGTATAAAAGGGGGTCCCCTTCTTCCTCGTTGAAATACCTCTTCCCCCATAAGGTCCATTAATGCTCCAAGCTCCATTTTCACCCGATCTCTCTCCCTAGCCAATCATACTTGTTGATTTGCTCGGGAGTGGTTGAGAAGGCCTCGATCTACACTTCCATCAAGAGAAATTTGATTCCACCACCAATCCCTAGCGGATCTTGTTACTCTTGGGGTGTTTGAGCACCCTAGATGGTTGAGATCACCACGGAGCCATAGTCCATTGTGGTGAAGCTTTGTGGTGTTGTTGGGAGCCTCCGATTAAGTTGTGGAGATTGCCCCAACCTTGTTTGTAAAGGTCTGGTCGCCACCTCCAAGGGCACCAATAGTGGAATCACGACACCTCGCATTGTGTGAGGGCGTGAGGAGAATACGGTGGCCCTAATGGCTTCTTGGGGAGAATTGTGCCTCCACACCGCTCCAACGGAGACGTACTTCCCTTCAAAAGGAAGGAACTTCGGTAACACATCCTCGTTGAGGGAGTCCTGGATTAGGGGGTCTCCGGACAGCCAGACTATATCCTTTGGCCGGACTGTTGGACTATGAAGATACAAGATTGAAGACTTCATCCCATGTTCGGATGGGACTCTCCTTGGCGTGGAAGGCAAGCTAGGCAATATGGATATGTAGATCTCCTCCCTTGTAACCGACCTTGTGTAACCCTAGCCCCCTTCCGGTGTCTATATAAACCGGAGGGTTTAGTCCGTAGGACAACATACAATCATACCATAGGCTAGCTTCTAGGGTTTAGCCTCTATGATCTCGTGGTAGATCAACTCTTGTAATACTCATATCATCAAGAACATTCAAGCAGGACGTAGGGTATTACCTCCATCAAGAGGGCCCGAACCAGGGTAAACATCGTGTCCCCTGCCTCTTGTTACCATCCGCCTTAGACGCACAGTTCGGGACCCCCTACCCGAGATCCGCCGGTTTTGACACCGACATTGGTGCTTTCATTGAGAGTTCCACTGTGTCGTCATCATAGGGAAGGATGGATCGTCTCATTGTCAGGGACAACATCACCTCTGGGGGAGCCCTGGCTGTAGGCCAAACTCTCTGACTTGGCGGCTTCGTTATGACCGCCCGCTCGGCCGCTGCGCCGACGATGACTTCTCGGGTCATCGAAAATAACCTCCACATCGGCTCGAAATTCACCGAGCAGATGGATCCAATGGAGCTCTCCTCTTTGAACGAGCTCTTGGATCGCATTGCCGCTCTGGGAGTCGCTACGGACTACGATCGGATCGGGCTTAAACCCAACCAAAGGGAAATTAACTCTCCGCCGGTCACCCATCAGATAGCGGTGGTGGAGGAGCAATGCGGCGATTCTCCCTCTATCCTGAGAAGGAACTATGTCCAGATTCCCGAGCTCTCCGAGCCGGATACCCGCTCATGGGAGGACATCGCCCTAACCCTGAACCTAGAATCAGGCTGCATACGGAACCTGCGGGGCAACATCTCGGAGCCCGAACTTCCAAGATCGGAAACTCCCCTGCCCCGGGGTCTCAGATTGGGTCAAGGTCTGGACTTAAATCCACCCACCCACCCAGATACAAACGATCTTTCCCACATTAGGCAAGAGCCCCAAGAGACAGTACATCACTATTGGGCCAGATTCCTCCTTGTAAGGAACAAGGTCAAGGACTGTCGCGAGGAAGACACAATTTTGTTCTTTTGCAACAATTGCACGGACAAGGGAATCCTCAATGCCATAAGTCGCCGTGACATAGCACACTTCGCTGACTTGGCGGCCATAGTACGGAAGTACTATGTGATGGAAAGTGCCTGGAAAACCCAAACAAAATTTTGGGATAATCCGGCTCTGAGAAAACCCCCAGTCCGAACTAAAAGGGTGCACTCTCATAAGTCGCCTGACTCAATTACAAAGAAGCAAAAGCCCACTACAGGGCGTGGAACCGTATTGGAGGGATGGCTTAACGGGCCCTGCAAAATTCATAGTACAGCTGATACCATATCAACACACAGCCTTAGAGCATGTTGGGTACTCCGACAGGTGGCCAAGAGCGGTGAGGATCTCCTCATCCAAAATACCTCATAGCACCTTCCCATGGATAACAATACAGTATTGACAGTCTTCGAGACCTTCGCCTCAAATAATAGGCGTAAGCGAGCACTCCGCAGCCTCGCCAAAGTCTGCCACTTGGCAGCAATAAATCCATGGAGCGACACGGCTATCACCTTCAATGCCAGTGACGAACCTAAATTCCAAACAGCCCGAGCACCAGCCGCCTTGGTCCTTAGTCCAATTGTGGACGGCTTTCGGCTCACTAAAGTGCTCATGGACGGTGGCAGCGGATTAAACCTCATTTATGAGGAGACTCTTCAAAAAATGGAAATAGACAGCAACCGTGTTGAGCAAAGCAGCACAACCTTCCGAGGAATCATCCCTAGTCAAGAGGCATGTTGCGCTGGGAAAATCACACTAGATGTGGTATTCGGCACTCTGGAGAATTACAGGTCCGAGGAAATTACATTCCAAGTGGCTCCGTTCAGTAGCGGATACCACACCCTTCTAGGGTGGGAGGCATTCATGATCTTTCGAGCCATACCCCATTATGGGTACATGAAGCTCAAAATGCCCGGGTGATACGTCTCCAACGTATATATAATTTTTGATTGCTCCATGCTATATTATCTACTGTTTTGGGCAATATTGGGCTTTATTATCCACTTTTATATTATTTTTGGGACTAACCTATTAACCGGAGGCCTAGCCCAGATTTGCTGTTTGATGCCTATTCCAGTGTTTTGAAGAAAAGGAATATCAGACGGAGTCGAAACGGAATGAAATCAACTGGAGAAGTTATTTTTGGAAGGAAACACACCTGATGGACTTGAACCCCACGTCAGAAGATATGGGAGCTGCCCACGAGGGTGCCCCCCCTAGGGCGCGCCCCCTGCCTCGTGGGACCCCCGTGGCTCCCCTGACGTACCTCCTGCACCCATATATACCTACATGACCTAAAACTTCCAGAAGGCACAATAGATCGGGAGTTCCACCGCCAGAAGCCTCCGTAGCCACCGAAAACCAATCTAGACCTGTTTCGGCACCCTGCCGGAGGGGGTAATCCTTCTTCGGTGGCCATCTTCATCATCCCGGTGCTCTCCATGACGAGGAGGGAGTAGTTCTCCCTCGGGGCTGAGGGTATGTACCAGTAGCTATGTGTTTGATCTCTCTCTCTCTCTCTCGTGTTCTTGAGATGATACGATCTTTTTATATCGCGAGCTTTGCTATTATATTTGGATCCTATGATGTTTCTTCCCCCCTCTTCTCTCTTGTAATGAATCGAGTTTCCCCTTTTGAAGTAATCTTATCGGATTGAGTCTTTAAAGACTTGAGAACACTTGATGTATGTCTTGCCGTGGATATCTGTGGTGACAATGGGATACACGTGCCACTTGATGTATGTTTTGGTGACCAACTTGCGGGTTTCGTGACATTGGGAACCTATGCATAGGGGTTGGCACATGTTTTCGTCGTGATTCTCCGGTAGAACTTTGGGGCACTCTTTGAGGTCCTTTGTGTTGGTTGAATAGATGAATCTGAGATTGTGTGATGCATATCATATAATCATGCCCACGGATACTTGAGGTGACATTGGAGTATCTAGGTGACATTAGGGTTTTGGTTGATTTGTATCTTAAGGTGTTATTCTAGTACGAACTCTAGGGCTATTTGTGACACTTATAGGAATAACCCAACGGATTGATTGGAAAGAATAACTTTGAGGTGGTTTCATACCCTACCATAATATCTTCGTTTGTTCTCCGCTATTAGTGACTTTGGAGTGACTCTTTGTTGCATGTTGAGGGATAGTTTTATGATCCAATTATGTTAGTATTGTTGAGAGGACTTACACTAGTGAAAGTATGAACCCTAGGCCTTATTTCCTATCATTGCAATACCGTTTACGCTCACTTTTACCATTAGTTACCTTGCCTGTTTTTATAATTTCAGATTACAAATACCTTTATCTACTATCCATATACCACTTGTTTCACCATATCTTCGCCGAACTAGTGCACCTATACAATTTACCATTGTATTGGGTGTGTTGGGGACACAAGAGACTCTTTGTTATTTGGTTGCAGGGTTGCTTGAGAGAGACCATCTTCATCCTATGCCTCCTACGGATTGATAAACCTTAGGTCATCCACTTGAGGGAAATTTGCTACTGTCCTACAAACCTCTGCACTTGGAGGCCCAACAACGTCTACAAGAAGAAGGTTGTGTAGTAGACATCAAGCTCTTTTCTGGCGTCGTTGCCGGGGAGGTAAGTGCTTGAAGGTATATCTTTAGATCTTGCAATCGAGTCTTTTAGTTTCTTGTTTTGTCACTAGTTTAGTTTATAAAAGAAAACTATAAAAAAGGGAATTAAGTTTGCCTCATACGCTTCACCTTTTTAATATCTTTCGTGAGTATGATGGAAAGGATAATTGTGCCCAAGTGCTAGAAGAAGAAATCTATAAAATGTATGGCACTAAATATTTTAATGATGAGAAGGATTGCAATGTTGTTAGTATGAATTCCTTTAATATCCATGATGCTAATGATATGCAAAGCCACAAGCTTGGGGAAGCTATGTTTGAAGAAGATGATATTTTTTGTCCCCCAAGCTTTGATGAGCAAATTTACTATGATGAAAGCATGCCTCCTATTGATGATGATTATTGTGATGACACATATGCTTTAAAGAATAATGATAACCATGAAACTTGTCATCTTGATCTTAATTTTCAAGCACATGATAGTTATTTTGTTGAGTTTGCTCCCACTATTATTCATGAGAAGAATTTTGCTTATGTGGAGAGTAGAAAATTTTCTATGCTTGTAGATCATGAAAAGAATGCTTTAGGTGCTGGTTATATTGTTGAATTCATTCATGATGCTACTGAAAATTATTATGAGGGAGGAACATATGCTTGTAGGAATTGCAATAATATCAAGTTTCCTCTCTATGTGCTTAAAATTTTGAAGTTATGCTTGTTTTACCTTCCTATGCTAGTTGATTATTGTTCCCATAAGTTGTTTGCTCACAAAATCCCTATGCATAGGAAGAGGGTTAGACTTAAATGTGCTAGTTATATTCTTCATGATGCTCTCTTTATATTTCAATTCTTATCTTTTATGTGAGCATCGTTGAAATCATCATGCCTAGCTAGGGGCATTAAACGATAGCGCTTGTTGGGAGGCAACCCAATTTTATTTTTGTTACTTGCTTTTTGTTCCTGTTTAGTAATAAATAATTCATCTAGCCTCTGTTTAGATGTGGTTTTATGCTTTTAATCAGTGTTTGTGCCAAGTAGAACCTTTGGGAAGACTTGGGGAAAGTCTTTGTGATCATGCTGTAAAAAACAGAAACTTTAGTGCTCACGAGAATTGCTGCCATTTTTATTTGGAGAGTTCAATTTAGTTAATTATTTTGGAATATGATTAATATATAAATTCCTCAGGTCCAGAAATTTATTTGAGAATTTTATGAGTTCCAGAAGTATAGGTTTGATCCAGATTACTACAGACTATTCTGTTTTTGACGGATTCTGTTTTTCATGTGTTGTTTACTTATTTTGATGAATCTATGGCTAGTAAAATTGTTTATAAACCATAGAGAAGTTGGAATACAGTAGGTTTAACACCAATACAAATAAATAATGAGTTCATTACAGTACCTTGAAGTGGTGATTTATTTTCTTATACTAACGGAGCTCATGAGTTTTCTACTTTAAGTTTTGTGTTGTGAAGTTTTCAAGTTTTGGGTAAAGATTCAATGGATTATGGAATAAGGAGTGGCAAGAGCCTAAGCTTGGGGATGCCCAAGGCACCCCAAGGTAATATTCAAGGATAGCCAAGAGTCTAAGCTTGGGGATGCCCTGGAAGGCATCCCCTCTTTCGTCTTCGTTCATCGGTAACTTTACTTGGAGCTATATTTTTATTTACCACATGATATGTGTTTTGCTTGGAGCATCAATTTATTTTGTTAGGATTTGCTTGCTGTTATTTATAACAATTTTTTGTATCTTTTATTTCAATAAAAGTGGCATTGATAGCCTTTACTATGCCTATGTTACAAGTATACATGTTGCTGTTTGAAAACAGAAAGTTTAACGCTGTTGCAATAATTCCCTAGAAAAGTAAGAAAGTGATAAAATGTTGAAACCTTTTGCATATTAAGCTCTGATAAATTTAATACAGTGGGAATTGTATTTCATAATTTTTGGAGTTAGGGAAGTATGGATGCTGCAGCATTCTTTACAGACTATCCTGTTTAGGCAGATTGCTGTTATGTTTGCACTATTTGCATATGTTTGCTTATTTAATGATTCTATTTGACGATAGGACTATTAAATATGCAGAGGCATTTAGTATTCAATGTTGAATCATAATTTTAGTGATTTGCTACAGTAGAGTATGATAAGGTTTTTGCAATGGTTTATACTAACTTATCTCACGAGTCCTTGTTGAGTTTTGTGTGGATGAAGCTTTTGAGATTTAGGGAGACCATGATATGAGAGGAATTAAGGAGACACAAAAGCTCAAGCTTGGGGATGCCCAAGGCACCCCAAGATAATACTTCAAGAAGTCTCAAGCGTCTAAGCTTGGGGATGCCCCGGTTGGCATCCCACCTTTCTTCTTCAACAACTATCGGTTAGTATCGGTTGATCCTAAGTTTTTGCTTCTTCACATGATGTTTGCTATTATTAGATGTCATTTTATTTTGCTTTGCTTGCTGTTTGAATAGAGTACCAAGATCTGAAATTATTAAATGTTTGAGAGTCTTCACATAGTTGCATAATTATTAAACTACTCATTGATCTTCACTTATATCTTTCGGAGTAGTTTGTTGTTGCTCTAGTGCTTCACTTATATCTTTTAGAGCATGGTGGTAGTTTTATTTTGAAGAAATAGATGAACTCTCATTCTTCACTTAGATTATTTTGGGAGTCTTAAATAGCATGGTAATTTGCTTAAAATCCTAATATGCTAGGTATTCAAGAATAATAAAATTCTCTTATGAGTGTGTTGAATACTATGAGAAGTTTGATACTTGATAATTGTTTTGAGATATGGAGATGGTGATATTAGAGTCATGCTAGTTGAGTAGTTGTGAATTTAAAGAATACGTGTGTTAAAGTTTGTGATTCCCGTAGCATGCAAGTTTGGTGAACCGTTATGTGACAAAGTCGGAGCATGATTTGTTTATTGATTGTCTTCCTTATGAGTGGCGGTCGGGGACCAGCGATGGTCTTTTCCTACCAATCTATCCCCCTAGGAGCATGCGCATAATACTTTGCTTTGATAACTTCTAGATTTTTGCAATAAGTATATGAGTTCTTTATGACTAATGTTGAGTCCATGGATTATACGCACTCTCACCCTTCCACCTTTGCTAGCCTCTCTAATACCGCGCACCTTTCACCGGTATCATACACCTACCATATACCTTCCTCAAAACAGCCACCATACCTACCTATTATGGTATTTCCATAGCCATTCCGAGATATATTGCCATGCAACTTTCCACCATCTAGTTCATGATGACACATTCATCATTGTCATATTGCTTAGCATGATCATGTAGTTGACATAGTATTTGTGGCAAAGCCACCGTTCATAATTTCTTTCATACATGTCACTCATGCATCATTGCACATCCCGGTACACCGCCGGAGTCATTCATATAGAGTCATCTTTGTTCTAGTATCAAGTTGTATCATCGAGTTGTAAATAAATAGAAGTGTGATGATCATCATTCAATAGAGCATTGTCCCAAAAAAAGGCCAAATAAAAAAAGAAAGGCCAAATAAAAAAGGAAAGGCCAAATAAAAAAAAGAGGCCAAATAAAAAAAAAGGGACAATGCTACTATCCTTTTACCACACTTGTGCTTCAAAGTAGCACCATGATCTTCATGATAGAGAGTCTCCTATGTTGTCACTTTCATATACTAGCGGGAATCTTTCATTATAGAACTTGGCTTGTATATTCCAATGATGGGCTTCCTCAAATTGCCCTAGGTCTTCGTGAGCAAGCAAGTTGGATGCACACCCACTAGTTTCTTTTGTTGAGCTTTCATACACTTATAGCTCTAGTGCATCCGTTGCATGGCAATCCCTACTCACTCACATTGATATCTATTGATGGGCATCTCCATAGCCCGTTGATACGCCTAGTTGATGTGAGACTATCTTCTCCTTTTTGTCTTCTCCACAACCACCATTCTATTCCACCTATAGTGCTATGTCCATGGCTCACGCTCATGTATTGCGTGAAGATTGAAAAAGTTTGAGAACATCAAAAGTATGAAACAATTGCTTGGCTTGTCATCGGGGTTGTGCATGATTTAAATAATTTGTGTGGTGAAGATGGAGCATAGCCAGACTATATGATTTTGTAGGGATAGCTTTCTTTGGCCATGTTATTTTGAGAAGACATAATTGCTTTGTTAGTATGCTTGAAGTATTATTATTTTTATGTCAATATAAACTTTTGTCTTGAATCTTTCGGATCTGAATATTCATATCACAAGTAAGAAGAATTACATTGAAATTATGCCAACTAGCATTCCACATCAAAAATTATCTTTTTTATCATTTACCTACTCGAGGACGACCAGGAATTAAGCTTGGGGATGCTTGATACGTCTCCAACGTATCTATAATTTTTGATTGCTCCATGCTATATTATCTACTGTTTTGGGCGATATTGGGCTTTATAGCCACTTCTATATTATTTTTGGGACTAACATATTAACCGGAGGCCCAGCTCAGATTTGCTGTTTTATGCCTATTCCAGTGTTTTGAAGAACAGGAATATCAGACGGAGTCGAAACGGAATGAAATCAACTTGAGAAGTTATTTTTGGAAGGAAACACACCTGATGGACTTGGACCCCACATCAGAAGATACGGGAGCTGCCCACGAGGCTGGGGGGCGCCCCCCTAGGGCGTTCCCCCCTACCTCGTGGGGCCCCCGTGGCTCCCATGACGTACCTCCTGCACCCATATATACCTACGTGACCTAAAACTTCCAAAACGCACAATAGATCGGGAGTTCTGCTGCCAGAAGCCTCCGTAGCCACCGAAAACCAATCTAGACCCGTTCTGGCACCCTGCCGGAGGGGGCAATCCTTCTCCGGTGGCCATCTTCATCATCCCGGTGCTCTCCATGATGAGGAGGGAGTAGTTCTCCCTCGGAGCTGAGGGTATGTACCAGAAGCTATGTGTTTGATCTCTCTCTCTCGTGTTCTTGAGATGATACGATCTTGATGTATCGCAAGCTTTGGTATTATATTTGGATCCTATGATGTTTTCTCCCCCCTCTACTCTCTTGTAATGAATCGAGTTTCCCCTTTTTAAGTAATATTATCAGATTGAGTCTTTAAAGACTTGAGAACACTTGATGTATGTCTTGCCGTGAATATCTGTGGTGACAATGGGATATCACGTGCCACTTGATGTATGTTTTGGTGACCAACTTGCGGGTTTCGTGACATTGGGAACCTATGCATAGGGGTTGACACATGTTTTCGTCGTGATTCTCCGGTAGAACTTTGGGGCACTCTTTGAGGTCCTTTGTGTTGGTTGAATAGATGAATCTGAGATTGTGTGATGCATATCATATAATCATGCCCACGGATACTTGAGGTGACATTGGAGTATCTAGGTGACATTAGGGTTTTGGTTGATTTGTATCTTAAGGTGTTATTCTAGTACGAACTCTAGGGCTGTTTGTGACACTTATAGGAATAGCCCAACGGATTGATTGGAAAGAATAACTTTGAGGTGGTTTCGTACCCTACCATAATATCTTCATTTGTTCTCCGCTATTAGTGACTTTGGAGTGACTCTTTGTTGCATGTTGAGGGATAGTTTTATGATCCAATTATGTTAGTATTGTTGAGAGGACTTACACTAGTGAAAGTATGAACCCTATGCCTTATTTCCTATCATTGCAATACCGTTTACGCTCACTTTTACCATTAGTTACCTTGCTGTTTTTATATTTTCAGATTACAAATACCTTTATCTACTATCCATATACCACTTGTTTCACCATCTCTTCGCCGAACTAGTGCACCTATACAATTTACCATTGTATTGGGTGTGTTGGGGACACAAGAGACTCTTTGTTATTTGGTTGCAGGGTTGCTTGAGAGAGACCATCTTCATCCTACGCCTGTTACGGATTGATAAACCTTAGGTCATCCACTTGAGGAAATTTGCTACTGTCCTACAAACCTCTGCACTTGGAGTCCCAACAATGTCTACAAGAAGAAGGTTGTGTAGTAGACATCTCATATCCCGCATCAATCAATATGACGAGACACCTTTAGTATATGCAGTGTGATATTAGTTGGATCTTTCATATGATTTATAGCATGTGTTGCTTCTAATTTGTTGAAATGCCATTTATGATGGGATGCTTTTAACTTGGCAGAGTCATATTGGTTGCATCTTTCATGTGGTGTCTAGCTTGCATTGCTTCTTATTTGCTGGAATGGTTTCTGCTTAGTTACACAAACAGTTGTGAATGCATGACGTCCCGTTTTTCGTACATATTCCATCCTGGTATCATGTGTTTTGCCTTACATCAAAGTAGTGATTGTCAGTATCATGCATGAATGAGTTCTGAAGAGTGAATTTTATTGCTTTTTCTTGTCGTTTTACTTGACAATTCAAAATCAATAAAGCGGAAGGAAGTTAGCAAGGCAGCGGATAAAGGTGCTCCTTCCAAACTGAGGGCCTCTACAGATTCTACTCCTCCATCCCCCCAAGATGATTTCCAAGACAACACATGCATAGACACTCAACATAGCTGTGTTGATGATGAGCACGTCTCCCCTAGTGCACCATCAAGGTGCTCCCTCTAACTTCACACTTATTATATGTGGTTGCATGTTATGTATGATGTCTAGCTTGTATTGCTTCTAATTTTGTTGAATTCCATCTGCTTACTTTACACATTATACTTGTGAATAAGACACGTGTTCCTGTTTCTAGAACATACAATATCTGTCTATCACACCATGTTCTTACATCAAAGTTACTATGTTGTGTAACCTGCAACAATCACTTATCATAAGACACATTTGACTTGGGAGTGTGATATAGGTTACATCTTGCATTCTTTTCTAGCTTGTACTACTTATAATTTGTTGAAATGGCACTTATGACGAGACAGTTTTAACTTGGTAGAGTGATATTCGTTGCATCTTTCATATGGTGTCTAGCTTTCATTGCTTCTAATTTGTTGAAATGCCTTCTCCTTAGTTTACACATCATAAGCTGTGAATATGCAATGCTGTGAATATGCAATGGCACTAATGATGAGAGACCTTTAACTTGGTAGTGTGATGTTGTTTGCATCTTGCATATGATTTATTTCTTGTACTGCTTCACATTTGTTTAAACACCATTTATGATGAGACACTGTTAACTTGGCAGAGCGATATTTGTAGCATCTTTCATATGGTGTCTACCTTCCATTGCATTGCTTCTAATTTAGTGAAATGTCTTCTGCTTAGTTTACACATCATAGTTCTGGTTATCTCATGTTGTCCTGTTTTTCGTACATATTACATCCTCCTATCATGTGGTTGTCTAACATCAAAGTTCAGTTCGTCTATATCACGCATCAATTTGTTCTGAAGAACTAAATTGTTATTCGTTTTTCTTGTCGGCTTGACTTAACATGGCCATAGAGAAAGAGGAAGCAACACAGATTGATAGGGAAGGAAGCGGAAGAATCCTGCAGATTCTGCTGGTACTGATGGTGCAATAGAAGGTCAAAGTCCAGCGGAAAATTGTACAAACAGGGTATCCCGTGCTACACGAGCTGCAGAACAAGCCAAACAGAAACAAATAGCTGCCACCAAACAAGCAGAGACAGCCCTAGTTGTTGCAACACCTTCCACAGTACCACCAGTTGCACGATTTACTCGTTGTCAACTCAGCTAGCAGCACATTCCCAAGCTCCCTTGCCACCTGACACTACTTCCGAAGCACTCTTGACACAAGATGAGTTGGCAAGATCAGATGAACTTTGTGAGCTTCAACAGCAAGAAGGTAGTTGCTGGAGTCATGTTACAGTTGCATGCTTCTTTATATGTAGTCTCACAGTTTGATGTACACTAACACTTCCTATGTTTGTTGTTGGACTGCACCTAGGCACAAAAGGAAACAAACATCAGGGATAATGCTCGATAGGTTAACTAAATCTAGAGGAGGAAGAATGGAGATCCGTTTTGAGGCAGGTTTAAAAAGGCCACGTGATGCTACAGAGTCAGCCAAGTTAGTATCAGAGGCAGCGGTTGCTGTTAGGTGTCATGTACGTATCCTGCCAACATGGATTCAGTACAGGAATGACAAAGACGAAACCCAGTTCAACACCTTCCTCGACCATTTATCTGTAAGTATGGTTATGTATGGAAACTAGTAATATCGTCTTGATCTGTCCAATACTTTCTAGGTTGCTGATAATGAGACTCCCATAATTTTCAACAGATGAGGTTCAAGTTGGATAGCCAAGATGATGCAACCAGACAAGCTTGCACCCATGTTTTCAAGTCTGCTCTGCGACAGTATCGGTATAACTTGAGGAAAACTCACTTTGAAGGCAAGGCTAACAGTGAACTTGCCCAAACATCTCCAGTGGAAAATATATCGGATGAAGACTGGAGAGGCCTCGTTAAACACTGGTCCGATCCGAAGTATCAGGTACATTATATATATGTGATCAGATCACATGTTGAAGTCCTATTTACGCATGTGCCACACAAATCTATCTTCTTGTAGGTGAACTGTTCAAAGAACAAGGCCAACCGTACAAAGTGAAATTCCAACAGACGACAGGATCTCGTAGCTATATTGCACACTGCGAGGCTCTTGTAATTAGCTGATGTTTCACTCTTTTCACTCTACCATATTATCAGATCTATATTGACTTGTTCCAAATGCAGAGGAAAGCCCGCAAGGACCAAAAAGTACCTGAACCAAATGCTGTGGAAATCTTCAAGGACTGTCACACCAGCAAGAAGAAGGGCATGACTACACCAGTCAAAGCCGCTGTTGTAAGTCCTTAATCCTCATGCCTTTTAACTACTACTTACTCTGACTTGTGCCTTGAACTGCATGGTTTGCAGCCAATGTCTATTACTCTTTTCAATTTTATACACAATTGTCTTAGCGTATCATTGCACCTTACAAGGTTTAAAAGAGAGGAGTGATGTTCCTTTGATCTTGACCTGTAATCTAGTTCCGTGCTGGACTTGCCCACACAATGTTACAATTGCATGTTTGTCTGTTCTCAGTTGTTTTGTGATATGAATGATGTCATACTATGCTTACCGTATTATAAACTTTGTCTCTTTATCCTTAGCTGTCAATACAATGTGAAGAAATAGACAATACATTAGCCATGGTACATGGTCATATGTTTGGAACCTGGTTTTATTATGTACTTTGCAGTAAAATACAACTAATATTTTACATGGGTTCACCAGAATAAGTTCTGTATATAGACCAAAGCTATTTTGTTTGGTTTTGCTGCCTCCTTAATATCTTCAGTTTTGGTACTACTAATGTAAAAACTCAACTTTTCAGCAAGCTATGGAAAATGGTGGAACCGCCACCTTCTGAAGGTGGCGAGGCAACTATAACCGCAATGTCAGCTCTTGATATAGTGGGTCAGTACCTATCCACTAACAGTGCCAAAAGCACGTTCCTGCGTAATACTCATGATCAAGATACGCAAGCTCAAAACAATGTTATATCCGCGCTCCAGACACAAGTCCGTTCGCTAACATAGAGACCCTTTGTGAAACAAGGACAAACATTGTTCGATGTTCGTCAAGATATGCATGGTTTTGAAACCAGACTATCAGACATTTGCTTTGCTGTTCAGGAGCCTAGGAGAATGAAGGCAAAGGTTATGGAGCTCCATCGGACAATACAGCGTGAAAACATAACAGTCAGGTCAAATGAACTGAGCTTCTGAACTTCTGGTGGTGCATTTATCTGCCAGACTGTTAACTTTTATGCCAACCTTCCTTTTGTTTTATAGTTGTAATTTGTTTTGTTGCAATACCAAATTTGTTCTTAACGTGCAGCCACCGGCTGAAGAAAACAGCAAGCCATTTTTGTATAGTGTAGGGTGTTCCCTATATTTGCACTGGTGGCGATCTTTGATGCCCAGTGGATGTAATCTGTGCAATCACCTTAATAGCCTAGCGTTAGTTTCGGGCTTATTTATTTCCTAGTCTTCTTTTTCCCTGGTTTCCTAGTGGCCGCAACAACCATGGGCCATATACGGACCGTGGTAACCTTGACCCTGCTACGGGCCGTATGATCCATGGGCCTCCTACGGGCCGTCTTTAAATGGGCCTCCAACACGGTCGTAGAATTGGTGGGCCTCGGGCCGTCGGATAAATGGGTCTACATGGGTCGTAAACGGGCGTAATTGGTATCAGCCCAGCATGGTAACATGCCATTAACAGGCCGGAGGACAGCAAAGGCTTAATTATGTCACAGGCATAATGGGTCGTTAATGGGCTAGAATATAGGATGGGCTGGAAAAGGCGCAACGGGTTAACAGGCCAGAAACGGGCCGACTATTGCCACGAGCTGAATTTGGCCCATTAGGGGAACATGCCAGTAACGGGCCGGAAGTAATCGAGGGCCGGAACGGAGCCCATGAATGTATGGGCCGTCAGTAGGCCGAAAGCTAACACAGGCTAGAAACGGCCCATGTGACTCATGGGCCATTAATGGGTACAAAGAAATTTATTGTTCATTATGGGCTAGAGTCACCGTGGGCCTCTAAAGGGCCTAAAGATACAAAGGCCTCATATGGGCCGAAAGACGTAATGGGCCATACATTGGCCAAAAGTGAAACGGGCTGGTGTTATATTCGGCGGCCCACATGACGTTGTTGGGCCGATTTCGCGTAGGCCCTAACAGGCTATGAATTACCGGGTCGTAAAATGGGCTATTTGCAAAGAGACCGATACCAGGCTTTTCATGGGCCAGCCCGCTAACTTTTGACCAAGTAAAACGGGCCGACTTTTGTAAGCTAAATGGGCCAGTGGAGGTGGACACTTATCATCACTTCTATGACATGTGATTATCGTCATGGAAGTGGACACTTCGATGATGATAGTTTCCATAATGTCATGGAACACTTCTATGACAGCACAGGTATGCTATGATACGCCGCCGCTCCGCCCGGCCTCGCCGCCCCCGGCCTCTCCCTCCTCGACTTCCGTGCTCCGGTGTACAGTGCGCGCCGACGAGCCTCGGGAAGCGTGCATACTTTGACCGATGATATCTTTGCATCCGTAGCTCCGATTTGGACATATAGTATATCAAAATGTTCGCCTCGATGAGTACATCATTTCATTCCATTGCATCATTTTCATTTGAGCTCATCTTGATGCCCGAAATGCTGTTAGAAGGAGGCTTCGTGAGTTAATTGTCAGATCTGCTAGTTCATCTTAGACTTTTGTCATTTTTGCCATGATTATTGTGTGCATGATATTCCTGTGAGTCCTTCATATGTTTTATTAAGCATCTTGTTATCTTTCCATAGGTGAAACCCATGCATTTTTAGGATGTGTGTGGTGACTTGTGCAAGCTTGCAAAGTGAGGCACCCGGTAAATCTGTTTTCAGGGACTTGGTAGTTTTCAATAAGTCTGGGATTATTTAGTTCATGATGCCATATGTTCATGCTATTTCCTAGTGATCCGTGCCTCTTTTGAGGATGATCAGTAAAGGACTTTTGTTAATCGTATTATGCTCTATCCATCCATGCCTTTGTTTACAATTATGGAGCACCCTAGCTTGAGTCAATCGAGCTCTACTTTTGCTTCGTGGTGAATCTGGGCAGATTGTCAACTTGTTTGTGATTTTGCCGATGCTATCGTAGTGAATCCGTGCATGCTATGCCTTTGTTCTTTCCATGTCTAGCTAGAATTTTGTGCCTTCTTAATGTATGTATGCTTGCCTTGCCATGACTTGCACTGTAGTGAGTGCATCGAGCTCGTAAACATGCCTTCGTGAGTTATGTTTCAGCATGTCCCAGTTTTCACTAAGTCTAAAAACTGATTATGTTTTTGCTATGTTCGTGTGCTTTTTAGTATATTTTGTGATCCCTTTTGGCTCAAAGTCACTAAGGGACTTTTGTTAATCTTGTTGAGTAGCTCCATGCTATGTCTTTCTTTGTCATGTTAAGGTCCTGTAGCATGTTGTTTTGTTGCTCCGAAGAGGGCTATATGATCTGAAATTCCAGACAAGTGTTAATTTCACTAAGTCTGAGATCTGTTTACCATTTGCGTTTTTGCCATGCTTGTTTGAACCTGTTAATGGATGAATTGGCCGTGGCTCAGTGCTAGTATTTTGTTACGAATCTTGAATGCTTCCCTGCCATGTATTTTGTTGTCTTGTTTGGTGGCTGTAGCATGTTCATTTTGTTGCATTTAGAGGCCTACTTGATGTAAATTGCAGACCGGTGTCATTCTTAAATCACTTGCCATTTCCAAACCGTAACTCCGATTCCGGCGTTCTTTATATCGTTTTCAAGCGATTTCATCTCATCTTTCCAGTGGCACACTTGGTTTTCCAAGTTGAGGCCAGGTTCATGCATTTCCTGTCATATCTTGCATTTTGCATCTCGCATCGCATCCCGCATAGCATGTCATCATTGCATCTTTTTGTATGAGTTTGCACGTGGTTGATTGTATCCTTGTTGCTTGTTTGTCTTGTTTGGGTAGAGCCGGGAGACGAGTTCGCTAACGAGGAGCCCATTGAGTTTGCTTTTGAGGATCCAGTCAACTCTGACAACTGTGCAGGCAAGATGATCATACCCTCGAAATCAGTACTATCTTTGCTATGCTAGTTTGCTCGCTCTTTTGCTATGCCATTGCTACGATGCCTACCACTTGCTTGCAAGCCTCCCAAATTTCCATGTCAACCTCTAACCCACCATTGTCCTAGCAAACCATTGATTGGCTATGTTACCTCTTTGCTCAGCCCCTCTTATAGCGTTGCTAGTTGCAGGTGAAGATTGGAGGCCGTTCCTTCTTGGAACATCTTTTATTTAATTGTTGGGAATCATTATATTGCTATGTTATCTTAAATGCATCTATATACTTGGTAAAGGGTGGAAGGCTCGGCCTCTCGCCTAGTGTTTTGTTCCACTCTTACCGCCCTAGTTTCCGTCATATCGGTGTTATGTTCCCGGATTTTGCGTTCCTTACGCGGTTGGGTTATAATGGGAACCCCTTGATAGTTCGCCTTGTTTAAAGCTTTTCCAGCAATGCCCAACCTTGGTTTTACCATTCGCCACCTAGCCTCTTATTCCCTTGGGTTACCGAAGCCCAAGGGTCATCTTATTTTAACCCCCCCGGGCCAGTGCTCCCTCTGAGTGTTGGTCCGAACTGAGCTGCCTGCGGGGCCACCTCGGGGAAACTTGAGGGTTGGTTTTTACTCGTAGCTAGTCTCATCTGAGTGTGCCCTGAGAACGAGATATGTGCAGCTCCTATCGGGATTTGTCGGCACATTCGGGCGGTGTTGCTAGTCTTGTTTTAACCTGTCGAAGTGTCTTGAGTTACCGAGATACCGAGTCTGATCGAAACGTCTTGGGAGGAGGTCTATTCCTTCGTTGACCGTGAGAGCTTGTCATGGGCTAAGTTGGGACTCCCCTGCAGGGATTGAACTTTCGAAAGCCGTGCCCGCGGTTATGGGCAGATGGGAATTTGTTAATGTCCGGTTGTAGATAACTTGAACCTTAATTAATTAAAATGAATCAACTGAGTGTGTTATCGTGATGGCCTCTTCTCGGCGGAGTCCGGGAAGTGGACATGGTGTTGGAGTAATGTTTGCGCAGGTTGTTCTCTAGCTTCTCGCTCGTGCTTTGCCTCCTCTTCTCACTCTCTTTTGCGAATAAGTTAGCCACCATACTTGCTAGTCGCTTGCTGCAGCTCCACTCATATTTTACCTTGCCATACCTATAAACTTGAATAGTCTTGATCGCGAGGGTGCGAGATTGCTGAGTCCCTGTGGCTCACAGATTACTATCACACCAGATGCAGGGCTCGATGATTCCGCTCCAGGAGACTCGTATGAGCTCAAGTGGGAGTTCAACGAAGACTCTCAACGATACTATGTTTCCTTTCCCGATGATCAGTAGTGGTGCCCAGTTGGGGGTGATTGCGACCGTTGTCGCATGTTGGGTTCTCTTTTATTTTGGCGCCGTAGTCGGGCCATGAGTGTTTGGATGATGTAATGTTATTTATGTACTTGATTGATGTGGCGAGTGTAAGCCAACTATGTTATCTCCCCTTTTATTATTATTACATGGGATGTTGTGAAGATTGCCTAACTTGCGACATATGCCTTCAATGCGATTATGTCTCTAAGTCGTGCCTCGACACGTGGGAGCTATAGTCGCATCGAGGGTGTTACAAATTGGTATCAGAGCCTTCCCTGACCTTAGGAGCCCCATTGCTTGATCGTTTTTAGTGGCCGAGTTGTGTCTAGAAAAATGTTTTGAGTCATTTAGGAATTATATATAGGAGAGTTTACGAATTCTTTTTACTTCCCAGTCTCCTCATCGCTCTGGTAAGGCTTCCTGACGTAGAGTTTTGACTCTTCTCTTCTCAAATTTCACCAAAAAAATATTTTAGGATCACGCGAGTATCTTGGAATCGTTCCGATGGCTTATGATGAGAACATTGTCTTGGTGCCTCCTGTCAGGGGCTTAGTGGAAGTGTCCCGGGAAGTTGAGATCTGAGGTGTTGTCATCATAATTTTATCGTTGCAATTCTGGAATACTTGAGATATTTTCGCTGACATTGAAAATCTCTTTTATGCAGTTCGTTGGTGAGATAACCTCGACGCCACCCAGTACTGGGGCGGGAGTTCGGGAGTATTGCCATAACTTGTATAACGGATGCTTTTCGAAGGTTGAGGTAGATGGTTTCCGAAGGTTTCTTGGTTATGTGTTGAAGGATGGATACAGCTGGATGTAGGATTTGCTAGTTTGGGTGAGATATTATGCTTCCCCTGTATCCCCAACACCTGATTGCATAACCAGAAAGGTTCGGGAGTTTCATAGGTGGGAATTCTAGTAGCTCTAGTTCTTCTTCCACGGATATTGGTTTGAGATTGGGATTTCTTACCGATTATTCGTTCTTGATCCGTACCTTGTTGATTTATTTCTCTACCTTAATTCTACGTGGCTTCTCAATTTATGGATATGTGACCATTTTAAGAGGAATGCATTCGTCCATTTTGTTCGGATGTGAAGACTATATGTTGCAATTTTCATTCCGTTGGATTCAGCTTCAATAATTTATCTGTCAATGTGCTAATGGTGGTCAACCTCTTCAGGATGGCTCCTCCAACGCGCACGACTCCGAATCCTGATCCGCCACCACCTCCACCTCCTCCGGAGGCATGGCAAGCTGTGATGGCCGCAACCAATGCAAACACACAGCTGATCATGCAAATTCTTCAAGAGCGCAATCAAGGCAGTCAAGGGAATCAAGGCAGCAATCAGAGTCACTTTGCTACACTCAACCAGTTCCTTGCTAACGGGCCAAAGACTTTCAGCAATTGTGTTGAGGCAACCGATGCTGACGATTGGCTTGTGGATCTGTGTAAGCATTTCGAGTGCAGTAACGTCAGGCCTGAGGACTTTGTTAAGTTCGCTTCCTTCCAACTCAAAGATCAAGCTGCAGAATGGTTCCAGCAGTACAAGGACTCCAGAGGTGGACGTGTTATCACTTGGGATGATTTCCGTCAAGATTTCCGAGCTCATGATATTCCGCAGAGCGTGGTTGAAAGCAAGCATGAGGAATTCCGCAATCTGAAGCAAGGCTCTTTGTCTGTCTATGACTACAAAAAGTTGTTCCATAAGCTCGCTCGCTTTGCCAAGCAGGACGTGCCTGATGAGAAGAGCATGATATACCAGTTCAGGGGTGGTCTCAGAGAAGATATTCAGCTCGCTCTTGTTCTCTTTGAACCCTTGAGATACGATGAGTTCTACAACATGGCACTGAAGCAAGAGGCTGCTCAGTTGAGGTGTGATGCTTCCAAGAAGCGAGTCAGAGATGCTACTCCTTCTTCCTCTACTCAAGTGGCCAAGCAGCAGAAGTTTTGGCTTCCTCCTCCTCCGTTCCGTCAGCCATATCAGCAGAAGAGCAAAGGTGGAAGTGGTTCTTCCCACCCACCCAACCCTGGCTTTCAGAACAAGACTTCGTCTCAAGCTCCAAGATCGAGTGCTCCGTATCACCGTCCGCTTTCAGAGGTCACGTGCAACAAGTGCCAACAGAAGGGTCACTATGCCAACAAGTGTCTCAACCAGAGGCGTCTTCCTCCTCCTCCTCCTGTCAGATCGACAAGTATAGCTGTGGTCAAGCATAACCCCAAGCATGCCAAGGTCAATTTGATGAATGCAGCTCAGGCAGAGGACTCGTCAGATGTGATAATGGGTAACCTTCATGTTAATGATATTCCCGCAAAAGTACTTTTTGACTCTGGTGCATCGCATTCCTTCATGTCATTCCCATTTGCATCGGAGAACAATTTTAGTACTAAGGCTTTACCTAGAGCTATGCAAGTCGTCTCTCCAGCTAAGCGTCTGAGTTCTAGTTTGATGGTTCCGGATATTTCTATCTTGATGGGTGATTTCAAGTTTCTGGCTTCTCCAATGGTTCTTGGTAACTCGGATATTGATCTTATTCTCGGGATGGATTGGCTTTCTAAGCACAAGGCTCGGCTTGATTGTGCAGCCAGGCAGATTCAATTGACTCATTCGTTTGAGGATGTAATTGTCTTTGCCGCTCGGGATAATTCCATCCGTCTGTTTTCTCTCAATGAGAAGGGTGAATTGGATGCCATCTCTCAAATTCCAGTCGTTTGCGAATATCAAGACGTCTTTCTAGAAGAACTTCCAGGAATGCCTCCGCACCGGCCAGTTGAATTCGTTATTGATCTTGAGCCTGGTACGGAACCGGTGTGCAAGCGTCCTTACAAGCTCGGACCTGAAGAGTTGAAAGAGCTGAAGAAGCAACTCGATATGCAAGAGAAAATGGGTCTCATCCGGCCAAGTTCTTCTCCGTGGGGTTGTGGTGTTCTTTTTGTGAAGAAGAAGGATGGGACGGACCGACTTTGTGTTGATTACCGTCTAGTGAACAAGAATACCATCAAGAACAAATACCCACTTCCCAACATCAATGAGCTGTTCGAACAACTCAAAGGTGCCCAAGTATTCTCCAAGCTTGACCTCCGTATGGGTTATCAACAGATTCGCATTCGTGAAGAAGATATTCCCAAGACAGCATTCAGAACAAGCTTTGGTTCATATGAATACACTGTCATGTCTTTTGGCCTCGCCAACGCTCCTCCGACGTTCTCTCGAATGATGAACTTCATCTTCAACACCTACACCAATGACTTCGTTTTGGTCTATCTCGACGACATTCTGGTTTTCTCCAAGAACAAGGAAGATCATGCCAAGCACTTGCGTCTGGTTCTTGATAAGCTTAGAGAACATCAGTTCTACGCAAGTTCTCCAAGTGTGAATTTTGGCTCGATGAGGTTCTTTATCTTGGTCATATCATCTCTGCCAAGGGCATTGCCGTGAATCCTGAGAAGGTGTCTGCAATTGTGAATTGGGAACCACCTCAAAACGTGAAGCAACTCCGCAGTTTTCTCGGTCTCGCAAGCTATTGCCGAAGATTCGTTGAAAACTTTTCCAAGATCGCGAAGCCTCTCTCAAATCTTCTTCAGAAGCACGTCAAGTACGTTTGGTCTCCGGAGTGTGATATTGCTTTCAACACTTTGAAAGAGAAATTGATCACTGCACCAGTTCTGACTCCGCCTGATGAATCCAAGCCATACGAGGTCTTTTGTGATGCCTCTCTCCAAGGTCTTGGCGCAGTTTTGATGCAAGAGAAGAAAGTGGTTGCTTATACATCTCGCTAGTTGAAGCCTAATGAGAAGAACTACCCCACTCATGATCTCGAGTTGGCGGCAGTTGTGCATGCTCTTTTGACTTGGAGACATCTTCTATTGGGAAGAAAAGTGGACATTTTCACTGATCACAAGAGCCTCAAGTACATATTCACTCAGCCTAATCTCAACCTCAGGCAAACTCGATGGGTCGAAATGATTCAAGAGTATAATCCGAGTATTGAGTATACTCCAGGCAAGTCCAATGTGATTGCTGACGCTTTGAGCAGAAAGGCTTACTGCAACAGTCTTATTCTCAAGCCTTATCAACCCGAGCTTTGTGAAGCTTTCCGCAAACTTAATCTGCAAGTTGTTCCTCAAGGTTTCCTCGCCAACCTTCAAGTCTCTCCTACCTTAGAAGACCAGATTCGCCAAGCCCAGCTTCTTGATGCTATGGTGAAAAAGGTGAAGATTGGGATTGCCAAGAGTCAGTCCAAGTACAAGTGCTATCGCCTTGATGACAAGGACACTCTCTTCTTCGAGGATCGTATTGTTGTGCCCAAAGGTGACCTCCGTAAAGTGATCATGAATGAGGCTCACAATTCTCTCCTCTCCATCCACCCTCGGAGCACGAAGATGTATCAGGACCTCAAGCAAGCTTATTGGTGGACTCGAATGAAGCGCGAGATCGCTCAATTCGTGAATGAATGTGATGTCTGCAGAAGAGTGAAGGCAGAACACCAAAGGCCAGCAGGTCTCCTCCAACCTCTTGCCATTCCAGAATAGAAGTTTGACCACATTGAGATGGACTTCGTGACTGGGTTTCCAAAGTCCAAGCATGGCAATGATGCTATATTCGTTGTCATCGACAAACTCACCAAAGTGGCTCACTTTCTGCCTATCAAAGAGTCGATCACTACAGCTCAATTGGCGGAACTCTATACCTCTCGTATTGTTTCTCTGCACGGTATTCCTCAAGTGATCTCTTCAGATCGTGGCAGCATCTTTACCTTGAAGTTTTGGGATTCTTTCCAGAAGGCCATGGGCACCAACATCCACTTCAGCACAGCTTTCCATCCTCAAACAAGCGGTCCAGTCGAGCGTGTCAATCAGATTCTTGAAGATATGCTTAGGGCTTGTGTGATCTCCTTCGGCATGAAGTGGGAGGATTGTCTTCCTTATGCTGAATTCTCCTACAACAACAGTTTTCAAGCAAGTTCGGGCAAGGCCCCATTTGAAATTCTGTATGGTAGGAAGTGCCGTACCCCTCTCAACTGGTCTGAAACCGGTGAACGTCAGCTTTTGGGTAATGACTTAATCACAGAAGCAGAAGAAATGTGCAAAGTCATTCGTGATAACCTCAAAGCAACCCAATCCCGCCAGAAGAGATACTATGATAGTAAGCACCGTGATTTGGCTTTCGAGATCAGAGATCATGTTTACCTCCGTGTCTCTCCTATGAAAGGTACTCGTCGCTTCGGTACCAAAGGGAAGCTTGCCCCTAGATACGTGGGACCTTTCAAGATTGTCAGCAAGAGAGGCGACCTCGCCTATCAACTCGAGCTTCCTTCAAGCTTTGCAAATGTTCATGACGTGTTCCATGTCTCTCAGCTTCGAAAGTGCTTCAAGACTCCTGACCGCACCGTCAACTTCGAGGACATTGAGCTCCAAGAAGATCTCTCTTATCGTGAGCACCCAGTTGCTATTCTTGAAGAGACTGAACACAAGACTCTCAACAAGTCAATCAAATTTCTCAAAGTCAAGTGGCCACACCATTCCGACCGTGAAGCTACCTGGGAACGCGAGGATCACCTCCGTTCTGAGTACCCGGCGTTCTTTCAGTCCTAGATCTCGGGACGAGATCCTTTCGTAGTGGTAGAGTGTTGTAACACCCCGGATGTAACTTTCCCAATTTGTACTCCAACTCTTGCCGTTTCCGGCGTTAAGTTATTTTATTTTCTCGGGTTCGGGTTTTTGTCTCCGTGTGTTGTTGTCGTTGTCATGCATCTCATATCATTTCATCATGTGCATTGCATTTGCATACGTGTTCATCTCATGCATTCGAGCATTTTCCCCGTTGTCCGTTTTGCATTACGGCGCTTCGTTCTCCTCCGGTGGTCATTTCTAGCTTTCTTTCGTGTGTGGGGATTAAACATTTCCGGATTGGACCGAGACTTGCCAAGCGGCCTTGGTTTACTACCAGTAGACCGCCTGTCAAGTTTCGTACCATTTGGACTTCGTTTGATACTCCAACGGTTAACCGAGGGACCGAAAAGGCCTCGAGTGTGTTGCAGCCCAACACCCCTCCAATTTGGCCCAAAACCCACCAAACTCTGCTCCATCTCCTAGAGCGTTCGATCACGATTGCGTGGCCGAAAACCGCACCTCATTTGGACTCTCCTAGCTCCCCCTATGCCTATATATAGCCCCCCCGTTTTCGGATCTCTCTCCCTCTCCGAAACCCTAAAAAAAAGATCCCCACGCGCCGGACACGTCCGCCCGTGCGCCAGACACATCCGTCGGCGACCGCGGCCAACCGGGAGGCGCCACGTGTCCCCGCCGACCTCCTCCTCCGCGTGGCCCAGCGAGCCCGCGGGAGGCCCGCCCCTCGCCGCCATCGGGCCAGATCCGCGCCGCCCGCCGCCTCTCTCTTCCCCGACGCCGTCCCCGGCCCCGCCGCCGCGCCGCCGCCCCTCGCCGCCACCGGCCGCCGCCACCCCGCATCTCCGCCGCCTCGCCGCTGCCGCCCGGGCGCCGCGCCACCCCGCTCCACTCCGTCCTCGCCGCCGTCCGGCCCCGCCCCCGCTCCGCCCGGCCTCGCCTCCCCCGACCTCTCCCTCCTCGACTTCCGTGCTTCGGTGTACAGTGCGCGCTGGCGAGCCTCGGGAAGCGTGCAGATCTAAGATCCGAAATTTGACGGTTGACTTTTCACCTCCGAACCCTAATTTTTGTGCATACTTTGACCGGTGATATCTTCGCATCCGTAGCTCCGAATTGGACATATAGTATATCAAAATGTCCGTCTCGATGAGTACATCATTTCGTTCCATTGCATCATTTTCATTTGAGCTCATCTTGATGCCCGAAATGCTGTTAGAAGGAGGCTTCGTGAGTTAATTGTCAGATCTGCTAGTTCATCTTAGACTTTTGTCATTTTTGCCATGATTATTGTGTGCATGATATGCCTGTGAGTCCTTCATATGTTTTGTTAAGCATCTTGTTATCTTTCCAGAGGTGCAACCCATGCATTTTTAGGATGTATGTGGTGACTTGTGCAAGCTTGCAAAGTGAGGCACCCGGTAAATCTGTTTTCAGGGACTTAGTAGTTTTCACTAAGTCTGGGATTATTTAGTTCATGATGCCATATGTTCATTCTATTTCCTAGTGATCCGTGCCTCTTTTGAGGATGATCAGTAAAGGACTTTTGTTAATATTGTTATGCTCTATCCATCCATGCCTTTGTTTGCAATTATGGAGCACCCTAGCTTGAGTCAATCGAGCTCTACTTTTGCTTCATGGTGAATCTGGGCAGATCATCAACTTGTTTGCGATTTTGCCGATGCTATTGTAGTGAATCCGTGCATGCTATGCCTTTGTTCTTGCCATGTCTAGCTAGAATTTTGTGCCTTCTTAATGTATGTATGCTTGCCTTGCCATGACTCGCACCGTAGTGAGTGCATCGAGCTCGTAAACATGCCTTCGTGAGTTATGTTTCAGCATGTCCCAGTTTTCACCAAGTCTGAAAACTGATTATGTTTTTGCTATGTTCGTGTGCTTGTTAGTATATTTTGTGATCCCTTTTGGCTCAAGGTCACTAAGGGACTTTTGTTAAGATTGTTGAGTAGCTCCATGCTATGTCTTTCTTTTTCATGTTAAGGTCCTGTAGCTTGTTGTTTTGTTGCTCCGAAGAGGGCTATATGATCTGAAATTCCAGACAAGTGTTAATTTCACTAAGTCTGAGATCTGTTTACCATTTGCGTTTTTGCCATGCTTGTTTGAACCTGTTAATGGATGAATTGGCCGTGGCTCAGTGCTAGTCTTTTGTTAAGCATCTTGAATGCTTCCCTGCCATGTATTTTGTTGTCTTGTTTGGTGGGTGTAGCATGTTCATTTCGTTGCATTTAGAGGCTTACTTGCTGTAAATCGCAGACCGGTGTCATTCTTAAATCGCTTGCCATTTCCAAACCGTAACTCCGATTCCGGCGTTCTTTATATAGTTTTAGTGCAATTTCATCTCATCTTTCCAGTGGCACACTTGGTTTTCCATGTTAAGGCCAGGTTCATGCATTTCCTGTCATATCTTGCATTTTGCATCCCGCATCGCATCCCGCATAGCATATCATCTTTGCATCTTGTTGATTGAGTTTGCACGTGGTTGATTGTATCCTTGTTGCTTGTTTGTCTTGTTTGGGTAGAGCCGAGAGACGAGTTCACTAACGAGGAGCCCGTTGAGTTTGCTTTTGAGGATCCAGTCAACTCTGACAACTGTGCAGGCAAGATGATCATACCCTCGAAATCACTACTATCTTTGCTATGCTAGTTTGCTCGCTCTTTTGCTATGCCATTGCTACGATGCCTACCACTTGCTTGAAAGCCTCCCAAATTGCCATGTCAACCTCTAAACCACCATTGTCCTAGCAAGCCGTTTATTGGCTATGTTACCGCTTTGCTCAGCCCCTCTTATAGCGTTGCTAGTTGCAGGTGAAGATTGGAGGCCGTTCCTTCTTGAAACATCTTTTATTTAATTGTTGGGATATCATTATATTGCTATGTTATCTTAAATGCATCTATATACTTGGTAAAGGGTGGAAGGCTCGGCCTCTCGCCTAGTGTTTTGTTCCACTCTTGCCGCCCTAGTTTCCGTCATATCGGTGTTATGTTCCCGGATTTTGCGTTCCTTACACGGTTGGGTTATAATGGGAACCCCTTGATAGTTCGCCTTGTTTAAAGCTTTTCCAGCAATGCCCAACCTTGGTTTTACCATTCGCCACCTAGCCTCTTATTCCCTTGGGTTACCGGAGCCCAAGGGTCATCTTATTTTAACCCCCCCGGGCCAGTGCTCCCTCTGAGTGTTGGTCCGAACTGAGCTGCCTGCGGGGCCACCTCGGGGAAACTTGAGGGTTGGTTTTTACTCGTAGCTAGTCTCATCTGAGTGTGCCCTGAGAACGAGATATGTGCAGCTCCTATCGGGATTTGTCGGCACATTCGGGCGGTGTTGCTGGTCTTGTTTTAACCTGTCGAAGTGTCTTGCGTTACCGAGATACCGAGTCTGATCGGAACGTCTTGGGAGGAGGTCTATTCCTTCGTTGACCGTGAGAGCTTGTCATGGGCTAAGTTGGGACTCCCTTGCAGGGATTGAACTTTCGAAAGCCGTGCCCGCGGTTATGGGCAGATGGGATTTGTTAATGTCCGGTTGTAGATAACTTGAACCTTAATTAATTAAAATGAATCAACTGAGTGTGTTATCATGATGGCCTCTTCTCGGCGGAGTCCGGGAAGTGGACATGGTGTTGGAGTAATGTTTGCGCAGGTTGTTCTCTAGCTTCTCGCTCGTGCTTTGCCTCCTCTTCTCGCTCTCTTTTGCGAATAAGTTAGCCACCATACTTGCTAGTAACTTGCTGCAGCTCCACTCATATTTTACCTTGCCATACCTATAAGCTTGAATAGTATTGATCGCGAGGGTGCGAGATTGCTGAGTCCCTGTGGCTCACAGATTACTATTACACCAGATGCAGGGCCCGATGATTCCGCTCCAGGAGACGCGTATGAGCTCAAGTGGGAGTTCGACGAAGACTCTCAACGATACTATGTTTCCTTTCCCGATGATCAGTAGTGGTGCCCAGTTGGGGGTGATTGGGACCGTTGTCGCATGTTGGGTTCTCTTTTATTTTGGCGCCGTAGTCGGGCCATGAGTGTTTGGATGATGTAATGTTATTTATGTACTTGATTGACGTGGCGAGTGTAAGCCAACTATGTTATCTCCCCTTTTATTATTATTACATGGGATGTTGTGAAGATTGCCTAACTTGCGACATATGCCTTCAATGCGATTATGTCTCTAAGTCGTGCCTCGACACGTGGGAGCTATAGTCGCATCGAGGGTGTTACACTCGATTACATAGAAGGATCATAAAGCAAAACTCACAACTAGATCATACTAAAACTTTATTCTAGTGGATCAAGATATTATCAAAAGGACCGAACTAATAAAAACGATAAACATAAAAGTGTGATGGTGATACGATACCGGGGCACTCCCCCAAGCTTAGCAGTTGCCAAGGGGAGTGCCCATACCCGTGTGTTTATGTCTCCTTCCTCGGAGGTGGTGATGGAGTTGTTGATGATGTAGGTTTCTTTCTTAATTTGCGCTTGAGGATAGAATTTTGCTCCTTTAGGTCCTCGATCTCCCGCTCAAGGCTTTGTACCTTTTTGCATAGTTCTTGTTTGTTCTCCTGCAAGAGACGAAAAGGGATAAACTCGATCTTAGGTTTCTTTACTCTATTGGGGAGGCTTGACTTTTTGAACTCCACATGCATGTCCCCCGGTTGAGGTAATGTGACTTCATCTTCATCCGAGCTCGTCCCCTCCTTCCCCATAGGCTCATAGTCTTCTTTTTCCTCTGTGGTCCAGCCACAATGCTCCAAGTCCTCGTAGACCTTATGATCTGCAAGGTAATCAACCACATAGCTTTCTCCCTCCAAATCTTGGGATGACATAGTGCTCTAATCTGCAGCAGGAACAACTCGAAACAAAGACAGAGGATATTTGCATGATACGGTGGTCAAAACCTTCGGGAGATTATATAATGAATTTTTACCGACCAAAATAAGCATGTTGCAAGAAAATGGAGTCCAGAGAGCACACGAGGTGCCCATGAGGCAGGGGGCGTGCTCAGGGGGGTAGGGCGTGCCCTCCACCCTCGTGGAAGCCTCGTGTCCTTTCCGGTCTGCTTCTTATATTCCTATGTTCTTAAATATTCCAAAACGTAGAAAATTTGATATTAGAACTGTTTTGGAGTCGGTTTGCTTACCGTACCACGTACCTATTCCTTTTCGGAGTCTGAAACATTCTGGAAAGTGTCCCTTATGTATTCCTCTGGGGTTACGGTTACAATAACATTAGTTTCAACATTTATAGGATTACCTAAGATATAATGTTTGATTCTTTGACCGTTCACCACTCTCGGATTTGTGCCTTCGAAGTTGTTGATTTTTTATGGCTCCGGAACGGTAGACCTCCTTGATGATGTAAGGACCTTCCCATTTACAGAGGAGTTTGCCTGCAAAATATCTTAAACTAGAGTTGTATAACAATACATAATCACCTACATTAAACTCACGTTTTTGTATCCTTTTATCATGCCATCTTTTAACCTTTTCTTTAAACAGTTTGGCATTCTCGTAGGCCTGGGTTCTCCATTCATCAAGTGCGCTAATGTCAAAAAGCCTCTTCTCACAGGCAAGTTTAAAGTCATAGTTGAGCTCTTTAATAGCCCAATATGCCTTATGTTCTAGTTCAAGAGGTAAGTGACATGCTTTACCATAAACCATTTTATATGGAGACATACCCATAGGTTTTTATATGCAGTTCTATAAGCCCATAATCCATCATCAAGTTTCTTGGACCAATTCTTTCTAGATCTATTAATAGTCTTTTGCAAAATTAATTTAAGCTCTCTATTTCTAAGTTCTACTTGACCACTAGACTGTGGATGATATGGAGATGCAATTCCATGATTAACATCATACTTAGCAAGCATTTTACGAAAAGCACCATGAATAAAATGTGAACCACCATCAGTCATTAAATATCTAGGGACTCCAAACCTTGGAAAAATAACTTCCTTAAGCATCTTAATAGAGGTGTTATGATCAGCACTACTAGTTGGAATAGCTTCTACCCACTTAGTAACGTAATCAACAGCAACTAAAATATGTGTATACCCATTAGAGGAAGGAAAAGGTCCCATATAATCAAAGCCCCAAACATCAAATGGTTCAGTAAAAAGTGAATAGTTCATAGGCATTTCTTGACGTCTACTAATATTACCAATTCTTTGACATTCATCACAAGACAAGACAAACTTATGGGCATCCTTGAAGAGAGCAGGCCAATAAAAACCGGATTGCAATACCTTCTGTGCAGTTCTATCTCCAGCATGGTGTCCTCATTAGCCTCGGAGTGGCACTTGTGTAGGATCTATTCCTGTTCATGCTCAGGTACACAATGTCTAATAACACCATCTACTCCTTCTTTATTAACATGTGGGTCATCCCAGAAGTAATGTCTTAAATCATAGAAGAACTTTTTATTTTGTTGGTATGTGAAACTAGGTGGTATAAATTTAGCAACAATATAATTAGCATAATCAGCATACCATGGAGCAGTACGAGAAGCATTTATGACAGCTAGTTGTTCATCAGGAAAGCTATCATCAATAGGTAGTGGGTCATCAAGAACATTCTCTAACCTAGATAAGTTGTCTGCAATGGGGTTCTCAGCTCCCTTTCTATCAATAATATGCAAATCAAATTCTTGTAGCAAGATAACCCATCTAATAAGTCTAGGTTTAGCATCTTTCTTTCCCATAAGATATTTAATAGCAGCATGATCAGTGTGAACAGTTACTTTAGAATCAACAATATAAGGTCTGAAAATATCACAAGCAAATACAACTGCTAAAAATTCTTTTTCACTAGTAGCATAATTTCTTTGAGTACTGTCTAGAGTTTTACTAGCATATTGAATAACATTTAATTTCTTATCAACCCTTTGTCCCAGGACAGCCCCTACAGCATAGTCACTAGCATCACACATAATTTCAAAGGGTAAATTCCAATCAAGAGGTTGAACAATAGGTGCAGAAACCAAAGCTTTCTTAAGTATTTTGAATGCTTCTACACAATTATTATCAAAGACAACAGGAACATCTTTTTGTAAGAGATTAGTCAGAGGCCGAGAAATTTTAGAAAAGTCCTTAATGAACCTCCTATAAAAACCGGCATGACCAAGGAAACTTCTTATACCTTTAATGTCCTTGGGACACGACATCTATTCAATAGCATCAACCTTAGCTTTATCAACTTCAATACCTCTTTCAGAAATTTTATGCCCCAAGACAATACCTTCATTAACCATAAAGTGGCACTTCTCCCAATTCAAGACAAGATTAGTTTCTTCACATCTTTACAAAACTCGATCAAGGTTGCTTAAGCAATCATCAAAAGAAGTCCCATAAACAGAGAAATCATCCATGAATACCTCAACAATCTATTCACAAAATTCAGAGAATATAGCAATCATACATCTTTGAAAGGTAGTAGGTGCATTACATAAACCAAAAGGCATACGTCTATAAGCAAAGGTACCGAAAGGGCAAGTAAAAGTTGTCTTTTCTTGATCCTCTTTTGACACAGGTATTTGAGAGAAACCAGAATAACCATCTAGGAAGAAAAAATGTGCATGTTTAGATAATATTTCTAGCATTTTCTCAATAAAAGGTAAAGGGTAATGATCCTTTTTAGTAGATTTATTTAATTTGTGGAAATCCATTGCCATTCTATAACCTGTAACAATTCTTTGTGGGATCAATTCATCTTTATCATTAGGAACAACAGTAATACCTCCCTTCTTAGGGACACAATGGACATGACTTACCCATTGACTATCAGAAACGGGATAAATTATACCTGCCTCGAGAAGCTTTAGTATTCCTTTTCTTACCACTTCTTTCATCTTAGGATTTAACCGTCGTTGGTGATCAACAACCGGTTTAGCATCCTTCTCCAATTTTATTTTGTGCCGTCAGAGAGTGGGACTAATTCCCTTAAGATCATTAAGAATGTATCCAATAGCAGCACGGTGCTTCTTCAGAGTTTTCAATAATTTCTTTTCTTCATGCTCTGAAAGGTTAGCACTAATAATAACAGGATATATCTCTTTCTCATCAAGATAAGCATATTTAAGAATATCAGGTAAAGGTTTAAGCTCGAACACAGGATCACCCTTAGGTGGAGGGGGATCCCCTAGGACTTCAACAGGCAAGTTGTGTTTCAAAATAGGTCCGTGTTTAAAGAATACTTCATATATTTCCCTTCTTTCATTCATAAACATATCATTTTCATGGTCAAGGAAATATTGTTCTAAAGGATCAGTAGGGGCACGGCAATAGAAGCAAGACCAATAATTTCATCTTTACTAGGCAATTCTTTATCATGGGGTTGTCTACGAAATTTAGCAAAATTAAACTCATGAGACATATCCCCTAAACCAACAGAAACAATATCCTTATTGTAGTCTATCTTAGCATTAACAATATTCAAGAAGAGTGTACCAAATATAATGGGACAAAATTCATCTTGTGGGGAACCAAGAACAAGAAAATCAGCAGGGTATTTAACTTTCCCACACAAGACTTCAACACCTCTAACAATCCCAACTGGTGAAATAGTATCTCTATTGGCAAGCTTAATTGTAACATCAATCTCTTCTATCTCAGCAGGTGCAATATCATGCATAATTTCTTTGTGTAAGGAATGAGGTATTTCACTTTCACTAGCACCCATATCACATAAGCCATGGTAGCAATGATCTCCTATTTTAACAGAAATAACAGGCATGCCTACAACAGGTCTATGTTTATTTTTAGTATCTGGTCTAGCAATTCTAGCAGATTCATTGCAGAAGTAAATAACATGCCCATCAATATTATCGGCCAAGAGATCTTTAACCATAGCAACAGTAGGTTAAATTTTAATTTTCTCAGGGGGTTTGGATGTCTTAATATTACTTTTGTTAACCACAGTTGAAGCTTTAGCATGATCCTTTGTTCTAACAGGGAAAGGTGGTTTCTCAATATAAGCAGTAGGAACAGCAAGATCATTATAAGTGATAGTATTTTCTTCAACTTTAATAGGTGCAACTACTTTTAAATCAATGGGAGGATTATATTTAAACCACTTCTCCTTAGGAATATCAACATGAGTAGAAAAGGATTCATAGAAAGAAGCTACTATCTCAGAGTCAAGTCCATATTTAGTGCTAAATTCACGAAAAGCATCGGTATCCATAAAAGATTTAACACAATCAAACTTAGGTGTTATGCCTGACTCCTTACCTTCGTAGAGGTCCCAATCTTCAGAGTTGCGTTTAATGCTTTCCAATAAATCCCATTTGAATTCAATAGTCTTCATCATAAAAGATCCAGTACAAGAAGTATCGAGCATGGAGCGATTACTGAGAGAAAGTCGAGCATAATTTTTTTTGAATAATCATTTCTTTTGAGAGCTCATGATTGGGGCATTAATATAACATTTACTTTAGCTTCCCCCAAGCTTGAGCGATGCTTTCTCCTTTGTGAGGCCAAAAATTATATATACAATTACGATCACTATGAACAAGATGCATAGGATAAAACTTCAGATGAAATACCAATTTCAATCGTTGGTAGTTCCATGATCCAATATCATCACATAGCCTCAACCATGTCAATGCATCTCCCTTCAAAGATAAAGGGAATACCTTCTTCTTTATAACATCCTCGGGCATACCTGCAAGCTTAAATAATCCTTAACCTTCATCCACATAGATTAGGTGCAAATCGGGATGTAATGTTCCATCACCTATGAAAGGATTAGCTAGCAGTTTCTCTATCATACCTGAAGGAATTTCAAAGTAAACATTTTCAGTAGGTTCAGTAGGTTGAGGAGCAAATATTTTCTCTACTGGTCGGGGTGAATATACGCCGAACAAGCCCCTCAAAGGATTATGTTCCATAGTAACAAGTGACAGTAAATTTCAGCACACTATATAATTTTTTCCTTACCAAATTCCACCTACCAAAGGCGCTTCATGAAGGAAATATGCCCTAGAGGCAATAATAAAGTTATTATTTATTTCCTTATATCATGATAAATGTTTATTATTCATGCTAGAATTGTATTAACCGGAAACATAATACATGTGTGAATACATAGACAAACAGAGTGTCACTAGTATGCCTCTACTTGACTAGCTCGTTAATCAAAGATGGTTATGTTTCCTAACCATGAACAAAGAGTTGTTATTTGATTAACGGGATCACATCATTAGGTGAATGATCTGATTGACATGACCCATTCCATTAGCTTAGCACCCGATCGTTTAGTATGTTGCTATTGCTTTCTTCATGACTTATACATGTTCCTATGACTATGAGATTATGCAACTCCCATTTGCCGGAGGAACACTTTGTGTTCTACCAAACTTCACAACATAAATGGGTGATTATAAAGGTGCTCTACAGGTGTCTCCAAAGGTACATGTTGGGTTCGCGTATTTTGAGATTAGGATTTGTCACTCCGATTGTCGGAGACGTATCTCTGGGCCCTCTCGGTAATGCACATCACATAAGCCTTGCAAGCATTGCAACTAATGAGTTAGTTGCGAAATGATGTATTACGGAACGAGTAAAGAGACTTGCCGGTAACGAGATTGAACTAGGTATTGAGATACCGACGATCGAATCTCGGGCAAGTAACATACCGATGACAAAGGGAACAACATATGTTGTTATGCGGTCTGACCGATAAAGATCTTCGTAGAATATGTAGGAACCGATATGAGCATCCAGGTTCCGCTATTGGTTATTGACTGGAGACGTGTCTCGGTCATGTCTATATTGTTCTCGAACCGTAGGGTCCGCACGCTTAACGTTACGATGACAATTTCATTATGAGTTTATGTATTTTGATGTACCGAAGGTTGTTCGGAGTCCCGGATGTGATCATGGACATGACGAGGAGTCTCGAAATGGTCGAGACATAAAGATCGATATATTGGAAGCCTATATTTGGATATCGGAATCGTTCCGGGTGAAATCGGGATTTTACCAGATTACCGGGGGGGGTTACCGGAACCCCCCGGGGGGTTATTGGGCCTTCATGGGCCTTAAGGGAGAAGAGGAAAGGGGGCAAGAGGTGGCCGCGCGCCCCTCCCCTTCTTAGTCCGAATAGGACAAGGGAAGGGGGGCGGCGCCCCCCCCCTTTCCTTTCCCTCTTCCTCCTCTTTCCCCTTCTCCTTATCCAACTAGGAAAGAAGGGAGTCCTACTCCCGGTGGGAGTAGGACCCCCCCTTGGCGCGCCCTCCTTGGCCGGCCGCCCCCTCCCCTTGGCTCCTTTATATACGGGGGCAAGGGGGCACCCTAGTACACACAAGTTGATCTTCGTG